>NC_056734.1:798970722-799125722 GCF_019279795.1 Protopterus annectens
TGTTATACTAATGCAATTGATGGTACAGAAAGTCAAACATGTAAATGGAGTACTAGGAACAATTGAGTGTGAAATGACATGGCAATAATAATGCTAGTAACGTGTATCAGAACTTCCAAGGGTACAAACAAAACTAGGATGCTATGCAAAATCAGTAACTTTGGCACTAGACAGATGTGCAAATATCTACAAAATATAAGCATTTTAACTAAATTATAAAAGTCACTTTCTGACTTTTATATAAAAAGTTATTTTCTATACATGATACAATGTATAATGATTTGACATAGTTTATAAAATGCATACTTTTAAATCAATATTTGAGAATGTGCCTTTAAGACCCAAGTCTGCTTGTCTGACATAAAATTATACCTCAGAGTCACTAAAAGGACACTTTCCGAGAAACACTTCATTTACTTGGTGATTCATTTATGTCATTTCTGTTGTTTAAGGAGCCACAACTGGTTAAATACAGAAAAACACACAGGTATACAATCTGTTTATACTTTCATACAATTTAATTTATGATAAGTACTTATATAGTAGCAGTACCTAAATATAAAAGCAAATTTATTTGCTCTTCCTCCATTTTCTATATGCTGCATCATAAACTTACCCACACATAACAAACCACAGCAATACATGTAAAAGCCAATGCATGTCAAACATGAAACGTATGCTAGCAAAATGCTTCACTTTGTAAAGCAATGCAAAACGACTCCCATAGTACTAAGACAAGACTATTAAATGTATCAGATTTAGTGCCACTGCCAGATATCAGTTAGTGAAATCTGGAAACACAAGTGACAGTTCTAACTGGATACTGGTTACAACCTCAGACTTTTGTTTTTCCAGTAAATTTAAATGCTGAGACAGACTTAGAAATGAAAACACAGCAAACTAAAACACACTTATTCACGAGGTGATACCACAGACTATTGACGTGCAGTTTCACCGTCTGTATTTCTTCACAGCTTTCTAACCTACCTACTTCTCATTACCTCAAAAATTGTGATGCTGTCTCCAGACAGGCAGACCACATTCAACACACTGACACAAAAATAACTACTCACTTTAAGGACTCAAATATGGAAATGAACTTTCATTTTTATGTCCTACTAATATATTTATTCATATAAACATGTATTTATTTATTAATGTGTTTATTTATTTATTGCTTTTTGTTTTTCAGGATGATCAGACTGGGCATTCAGGCTCATTTTCAGTAGAGGTCTAGGGAGAAAAGTTCCATTAAGTTACAAAAAATACAAAAACATTACAGAGAAAAAATAATTTCATTTGTTAACAGCAGAAATGTTTTTTTTTATCATGCAGTTGTTAATGCAATCAAGACAGAGGTTACAACAGTTTAATTTTTGTATGAAGGTTACACAATAATAAACAGGTGTCATTTACGTATACAGCAATATACAAATTTCATTTACATAGGACTGATGAAAAGCAGTATAATATTAAAAATATAGACAGGATTTATTTACATTTACAGGATAAGATAGAAGGGCTGGAGAGTTAGCAGTTGGTGACAGTCTAGAGATCTAAGAGCGAGAGAAAGTTACTCAGGGTGTGAACAAGAACAGAGCCAGGAGGAGTTTAGGTGTTGTTTTAGTTTGTGCTTAAAGCTAGATGCATAGCTGTCCTGTTTTAGTCGGATATGCAGGGAGTTTAACTGTCTGGTGACATAGGATGAATCTAGTAAGTCTCCAGGTGTACTATGGGATTTGAACGTTATGTGTAAGCTCTGATATCTTGGGCAAAGGCAGCATGGTGTGGAGTAGTGCTTGAGAATGTTTTGCAGAGAAGTGCATATATGTGGTTTGTACATTATTTTTTGGGCAATGTGACGACTGTGCCCTGGCCCAGCAATCAAGGAGCCTCAATCCTCACCACTAACATCAGGGAGGTCATCTCATAGAAGAGGAAAGGATAACAAACACATACAGTAAAGTACAACTTACCTTAATTGCACACAGAGATCACAGTCAGTCTGGGGCTGGTGGCTCCCTTGCTCTCCAGGTCCCCAATAAAACTCCCCACTGGCACAGCTATAGGGTCCAGATCTCAGCCTAGCTGGCAAGCTAACCTCCAGTACCCTCTCTGTCCCACCAGTGCTTCGTGTCCCTGCCCAGGAGGCTGACACACCACACACACTTTGAGATAAGTATTTATACAACTTCACAGACACTCCTGGGAAAGGCTGACGCAGATTCCCCAGCTGTGCCGTTTACCCAGACTATATGGTAGTAATTCCTGCTACCACCAGCTAATATTTATCAGCTAGCAAAAGGCCCTTAAAAGGGTGTCCAATTATTAAGTGTAATATTATTATCCAATTGGTAATGTGACTGTTCAGTCTAAGGCTTATTAGAGTGGCCAATTACAATGAACTCTATAAATATGCAATGTACTCCAGAGCTTACTTTGTCTCTACAAAAATCAGCCACAGGTAAAGGTTTTAAAATATTTAATAATAAATAATTAAAAACACAAGACAATACTACTACACCACAGAGATATCTAAGAGTTCAGCGATCACACAGAAACTTAAAATAATGCAGTAGGACAGGTCTGATGTCAAAGAAAAACACTTAATCTAACTTTCTAATCTTTAGCTGTTCTTAATAAAAATCACAGTGCTATAATCTTACTTACATAAATAAAGAGCATAAGCAGTGCTGGGGTTGATGGTCCAAGACAAAATGTTTCAGTATCTCTCTCAACAATAGTTTTTAAAAACATTAACAAACAGCTCTGCTAAGGCCCTCCCAAATTACATCATTTTGACACTGAGTCTGGAGTTCCCAGGCCACAAACTGCATTATTTAGCAATGTAACACCTGCTCAGGAAACTACAATAAAAGACATCTCACATGTATGCTCTAACAATTATTCCTTAAGTTAAGGCAATAGGAAGAATGTGTTCAGCCAGCTGCTTCGGAACCACTTTTTTAGATAATTTTAACTTCGAAGAACATTTGAAATGCTTGGCTTGGTTTTCCTTACAGCAGATGGCAATGTTGCAACAATCTTAAAGTTCACATTTTACAGTGTTTTCTTTCATTTAAGAACACAAGCCTGTATTTTACATTTATTTATACAAATGATAGAATTATGTATCAAATTCTATTTGACTTGGCTGGCGGCCTTCGCCCAGCTTTCCCCAATCTTCACATCTCTTCCCCCCTGGAGAACTCAAGCTAGTTTTTCAAGTGACCCTTGAGAAATGCCACTTGACAGGGTTAGGTCTATCTGGGTGTACCTCACCCCATTCCCTGTCTTGAGAGCCCATCTGCATTGGAATTGCTACTCCCACTGCGGTGCTGCACTGACATATTATATGCTTGCAACCCTAGGCTCCATCTTAGCAATTTGGCATTTTCTGACTTGCTCTGTTTAACCATATTAGAGGGTTGTGATCTGTCATTACAATGAATTTTCTTCCATACAGATAAGGCTGAAGTTTCTGCAATGTCCACACTATATCTAGACATTCCTTTTCTACAGCTGCATAGCATTCCTCCCTGGGTTGGAGCCTACGACTGAGATAAACCACTGGGTGCTCTTCCCCCTCTGAAGAAATCTAAGTACAGCCCCCACCGCATGGTTTGAAGCATCCACCTGTACAACAAATTCTTTGCTGTAATCTTGACTGGCTAACATAGGGGGTCCTCCCAAAGATTCTTTAAGCTTCTGAAATGTCTGCTCACATGCTGTGGTCCAAACTACCTTATCTGGCCTGTTCTTCCTTGTCAGGTCTGTGAGGGGAGTAGCTATGGTACTATAACTAGGGACAAACCTTCTGTAATACCCTGCTGTCCCTAAGAATGTCCTTACCTGTTTTTTTGGCAACAGGTGCAGGCCATGCCTGAATAGCTTGCACTTTGGCAGGTTCTGGCCTTATCTTACCACTCCCCACTCTATGTCCTAGGTAGGAGACCTCTGCTATACACACCTGACATTTGCTCAGCTTAATGGTCAACCCTGCCCTCTGTAGTCTGCCCAGCACCTCCCTGACATGCTGAAGGTGCTCTTGCCAGGAATGGCTGTAAATGGCAATATCATCTAGGTAAGCAAGGGAAAACCCTCCTGCTCTTACTAGAATATTATCCACCAGCCTCTGGAAAGTTGCTGGGTCATTCTTCATCCCAATGGGCATCTCTTTGAACTCATATAAGCCAAAAGGAGTCACAAAGGCTGACTTCTCTCTAGCACTGGGAGTCAAGGGCACCTGCCAGTAACCCTTGGTGAGACCAATGGTTGTAAGATACTTAGCCCCACCCAGCTGCTCTAGGGCCTCATCTGTCCTAGGCATGGGGTAAGCATCTGACTCTGTGTGACTATTTAATTTCCTGTAATTCACACAGAACCTGGTGCTGCTATCCTTCTTTGACATCAGTACTACTGGCAAGGCCCAAGGACTGTTGGACACTTGAATCACCCCTAGTTCCAACATCTCCTGCACATCTTCCCTCAGAGTCTGTTTGACTCTCTCAGGCACCCTGTAAGAGGCCTGCCTAATAGGCTTTTGCAGCCCTGTATCCACCTGGTGCTGCACCAGGTGGGCGCTCCCCGGTTTCCTGGTGAACATGCCCCCAAATTCCTGCAACACTGCTCGGATTTCTCGAATCTGGATAGGAGATAGCTGCTGGGACATTGCTACCCCTTCCACCGAGGTGTCAGCCCAAGCCTCACTGAGGAGATCAGTCCCCAGATCTCCCTCAGACTCCTCCTGCAATCCACTGTAAATGCTCAGCAAAAGGGCCTCCCTATCATGGTAAGGTTTCATCATGTTAACATGGTGCAATTTGTACCCCTGCTGTCTGACTAGCACTTCCACCATGTACTTAACATCACTTATCTTTCTTACCACCTTGTAGGGTCCCTCCCAAGTTGCTTGCAGCTTGTTGTGTCTGACAGGAATGAGCACCATTACCTGCTACCCCACAGCATATTCTCTAGCTCGAGCATTCCTGTCATACCACACCTGTTTCTGTTGTTGGGCTTCTGCCAGGTTCTTCTGGGCCAAGCCCATGAGTTCCCTGAGCCTTGTCCTGAGGTTTAGAACATATGCCACAACAGACTCCTTGTGAGACTAACACTCACCTTCCCACTCATCTTGAATTAAATCTAGAGGTCCCCTCACCCTATGCTCATACAGCAACTCAAAGGGTGAAAAACCTGTGGATTCCTGGGGAATCTCTCTGTAAGCAAACAACAGATGGGGCAAATATTTGTCCCACTCCCTCTTAAATTGATCTGCAAATGCCCGTAGCATTGGCTTGATTGTAGAGTTTAACCTCTCAACAAGAACATTAGTCTGGGAATGGTAAGGGTGGTCTTCATGTGCTTCACCCAACAGGACTTCCACAGACAAGCCAGCAGGTCTGACATGAAATTGGCACCTTGGTCAGTCAGTATTTCTTTTGGAAAGCTACCCTGCTGAAAATCTCTAACAAAACAGTTGCCACCTTCTTTGCCTCAATGGAGGACAAAGCCACTACCTCAGGGTATTGTGTAGCATAATCCACTACCAAAGGGATATACTTTTACCCTGTGGAACTTAGGGTAATCAGAGGACCCACAATATCCATAGCTACCCTCTGAAATGGCTCCTCAATCACAGGTAAAGGCATCAACGGAGCTCTCACCTTATCTTATGCCTTGCCTACCTTTTGGCACTGCTCACAGTTTCCTGCAGTACCCTGTTACATCTCTGGAAATTCCAGGCCAATAGAAGTTTTGTATAATATGCCTCTTTGTACATTTTATGCCCATATGACCTGCATGGGCTATGGCTAGAAACACCAGATGGTAAGCTCTAGGCAGTACCAAATGGGGTACTCTCTCACCTTCTTGCCCTCGCTCAGGGGTCCACTCGCTGTATAGTAACCCTTTGTCCCAGTTCACAGATTCCTCCTTCCCTTGAGAATCAGGTGCCTCCCAAACTATCTGCCGCAGGCCATGCAATGTAGGATCTGATAGCTGAGCCTGTCTCAACTCTTTCCTTGCAACCCTTCCCAGCTTTTCTTCCATAGGAAGTCTGGCATCCTCTGACAGTGGTACCTCACTGTCAGCCTGGGTACTACTACTCACCTCTACCTTTGCAGTTACCCTGTCCAAGGGAACATCAGTACCCACAAGCAGCTGTGGCTCACCTTCAGTCTCACTGCTACAGCATAGCTCGCTCCCTGAAGTAACCACCTCAGCAGTCCTGGCTGCAAGTCTGCAGTCTGTCTGGGTCTCCACTAGGCTACCAGACCCACATACTTGTCTCCTAGCCTCACTGTGTATAACTGCATAAGTACATGGAATTGCCTCATCCAAATCCTTCCCTCTCAGGACATCTGCAGGATGATAGTTCCATACCCCGGTTGTCTCATGACAACCCACTATTGGTATTTTGTCTTTCCCACTTACTGGCTCCCTCACCTTTGGTTCTTTACCTTGCCTCCATGGACACCTGTATGCCACATGGCCCCACCAGTTGATTTCAAAACATTTAACCCTAGCTCCTGGACGTGTACCTGGACTAGTGGCTTCCCCTGCTACTGGTGGATTCTGTTGGGGCAGTCTGTGCTGCCCACCATGGGTTCCTTTAGACCCAAGTGCAGTACTGGGGGTCCCCTTGCTGTGCAGGGCTGCCCTGCTGGCCAGATATAGGTCTCCCTTCTTCCCAAACTCATCTGAAGTAGCACATTGCCTACCAGCTAATCAGATCCTCATGTCCTCAGGCAAAGTGCTAATGGCTTGTTCCCTCACCAGAAGGTCTGCC
Organism: Protopterus annectens; assembly: GCF_019279795.1. Classification (NCBI taxonomy): domain Eukaryota; kingdom Metazoa; phylum Chordata; order Ceratodontiformes; family Protopteridae; genus Protopterus; species Protopterus annectens. The sequence goes on from NC_056734.1 coordinate 798,977,513, forward strand.
AGCCCTTCAAAAGTGGTAACCTGAGATCCACTCACCCAGCTATGAAAATCAGTGCTCAGTTCAGCAACATATTCACATACATTATCATCTGCCTTGCATCTAGGCTCACAGAACTTTTTCCTGTACATTTCAGGTGTCAGCTTAAAACATTCTAACAGACATTTCTTTACAACAGTATAATCAAAACAGACAGAGTCAGGCATTTGTGATATACAAGTTACAGCTTTCCCATGGAGTAAGGGGATCAGGAACTGTACCCAGAGCCTTTGGTCAACACTATACTGTTTGCATGCCCTTTCAAATATGTGAATGAAACTATCAAAATTCCCCCCCCCTCTTTAAATTGTGGAAGAAATGTACTGACCTGTTGTGCTTCTGGGGTTCAGTTACTCCCTTCCCCATTACCTGCATGACTCTGACGAAGAGTCAGCATTTCCCTCTCATGCTTCCTCTGACACTCATTTTCTTCGGCTTCTATCTCCAAATATCTGGACACCAACTCAAGTCTCTTTAGCTCCAGCTGGATTTTTAAGTCTACTGCAGAAAGGTTGAGCTGTCCATTCTCCGAGGATATTGCATCTCCACTGCCAGTCTGATTGTCCTTCGCAGAAAGGTTGAGCTGTCCATTTTCCTAGGATATTGTATCTCCACTGCCAGTCTGATTGTCCTCCTGGATGCTGTTTTCTGATGCAGCTGTAACCAAGGTTGCAATCAGGTCTGCTTCAGTCAGGTTTCAATGCACCAGTTCCCTAGCCTGGCACATCACCAGCTAGCTCCTTGTCAGCTTTCCATACTCCTGTTCTGACATGCTGCCTGCCCATCCTGACTAACTAACTAATCTAACAAAAGAAATAAAACAATTGTGATTTGAACTCTAAGTATACACTGTGTGGCTGATTTAGAGGGCAAAACACTTTCAGAGATCACTGTACATAAGCTGCAGGAGTCACTCTACCCACACCACTGCAAACCACAAGTGAGGATATCTTATCCCAACCACTGTGAGCCAGATATGTGAGGATATCTTATCCCAACCACTGGCACAACTTGTGACGACCGTGCCCTGGCCCAGCAATCAAGGAGCCTCAATCTTCACCAGTAACATGAGGAAGGTTGTCTCATAGAAGAGGAAAGGATAACAAATACACACATTAAAGTACAATTTCCCTTAAGGGCACACAGAGATCACAGTCAGTCTGGGGCTGGTGGCTCCGTTGCTCTCCAGGTCCCCAATAAGACTCCCCTCTGGCACAGCTATAGGGTCCAGATCTCAGCCTAGCTGGCAAGCTAACCTCCAGTACCCTCTCTGTCCCAGCAGTGCTTCGTGTCCTTGCCCAGGTAGCTAAAACACCACACACACTTTGAGATAAGTATTTATACAACTTCACAGACACTCCTGGGAAAGGCTGACACAGATTCTCCATCTGTGCCCCTTTACCCAGACTATATGGTAGGAATTCCTTCCACCACCAGCTAATAGTTATCAGCTACCCAAAGGCCTTTAAAAGGGTGACCAATTATTACTGTACAATATTATTCTCCAATTGGTAATGTGACTATTTAGTCTAAGGCTTATTAGAGTGGCCTATTACAATGAACTCTATAAATATGCAATGTACTCTAGAGCTTACTTTGTCTCTACACAAATCAGCCACAGGTAAAGGTTTTAAAATATTTAATAATAAATAATTAAAAACACAAGACAATACTACCTACACCACAGAGATATCTAAGAGTTCAGAGATCACACAGAAACTTAAAATAATACAGTAGGACAGGTCTGATGTCAAAGAAAAACACTTAATCTAACTTTCTAATCTTTAGCTATTTTTAAGAGAAATCACAGTGCTACAATCTTACTTACATAAATAAAGAGCATAAGCAGTGCTGGGGTTGATGGTCCAAGACAAAATGCTTCAGTCTCTCTCTCAACAATAGTTTTTAAAAACACTAACAAACAGCTCTGCTAAGGCCCTCCCAAATTACATAACTTTGACACCTAGTCTAGAGTTCCCAGGCCATAAACTGCATTATTTAGCAATCTAACACCTGCTCAGGAAACTACAACAATAAAAGACATTTCATATGTATACTCTAACAATTATTCCTTAAGTTAAGACAATAGAATGAATGTGTTCAGCCAGCTGTTTCGGCACCACTTTTTTAGATAATTTTTACTTCAAAGAACATTTGAAATGCTTGGCTTGGTTTTCCTTACAGCAGATGGCAATGTTGCAACAATCTTGAAGTTCACGTTTTTACAGTGTTTTCTTTCATTTAAGAACACAAGCCTGTATTTTACATTTATTTATACAAATGATAGAATTATGTATCAAAGTCTATTTGACTAGACTGGCAGCCTTCGCCCAGCTTTCCCCAATCTTCACAGGCAAATTGAAGGTGAGTCAATATACGGTGATTAGGTAGTTCTAGCCAGTTGAGCTTCTTTGGTGTTAAATAGTGGCACATATGGTAGGATGTATTAGCTGTAAACTTGGCTATTTTGTTAAAGTATGTCTCTAATTTATTTAGTAGGATGGCTTGAATTTTTGTTAATATCGGTGATGCATAGGGAAGGGATGGTAGAAGGTACGATTATGAAAGGATTTTCTCGAGAAGTCTGTGAAGTAGGGTTTGTTTCAGTAGACAGAGCTCACTTCTTGGTACTTTCTTGATGGCCTGAGTGATATGTAGGTAATATTTTAGGTTATTGTCTATTACAACTCCTCATAGTTTAGTATTTGTTACCATTTCTATGGTGGTGTTGTTTGTTATGGTAATATTAAAAGGTGTGTTGGTTTTGGTTTTGAAACAGATCTGCGTGTGAAAAGCATTCATTTCCAGGGTATTTTTTGGCATTTAAGATTAGTTGATGAGCCTTAAACCATGATTCTATGGAAGTGATGGAGTCTTTAGGCATTTGCTAAAGTAGTGAAAGTGTTTAGGCTGAGCAGATGATCCTGGCATTGCTGGCATATTGTACTAAGGTGGCAGGCTTGCCGGATTTGTGTAGATTGTTTGTGAAAATATTGAAAAGTACTGAACCTAGAAACAATACTTATGGTACATTGACAGAAACAGATAGGAAGGGGGATAGGACTTGACTTTATTTTACGGCCTAATGTCCTTTGGAGAGATAGCTATGGAACCAAGTAAGATCTGAGTGATAGGGAAGATAGTTCATTAATTATTAGTTGGTGGGATGCTGTATGAATTGCTTTTGACAGATCCAGGAACAAGGAGGATAGTATTTTACCATTGTTTCTGTTGGTATTTCTAGTTTCTGAGAAACTAAGCACAGCTGTTGTGCTGTGGTGTGGTTGAAAGCAATGTTGTGTGAGGAAGATTATTTTGTTGTTTATGAGATGGGTTAGAAGTTGGCAGTGTATGATCTTTCTAAGATTTTGGACAGAAGGGAGAGAATTGCAATGGGGTGGTAGCTGGAGAGGTCTGTGGACTTTGTGAAGTGGTATAATATGTGATTTTTTCTAGATAGCGGGTATACAGTTTTCTGTGATAGATCTATTTACTGAGGCAGGGAATGCCGGAATATCGACAGCTAACTTAAGGTATTTGGATGGGAGTTTGTCAATATATGGTGCAGTAATTTTCAGTTTTTGAAGGTAATTTTTCAAAGTTGATGTAGTTATTTGAGGAAAAGAAAAAAACATGGATATTGTGAGCAGGTTAATGGGGATAGAGAGTTGGGAGGGTAGATTAGATTCTAGTACAGAGACAGGACATACTGAATAAAGTGTGTGTTGAATTGAGTGATTATGGGGTCTGTTTCATTGTTTATGGTAGGAGATGGGGGGTGGTCTGACCAGGGTATAGTAGCGTTTCTATGGTTGTCCAGAATCGCTTAGGATTGTGGTGATATTTCCCTTGAAGCAAGTGAAAGAATTCAATCTCATCTAGTTTGACCTGTTGTTTACATCAATTTCTAAGTTGTCTAAAATTTTTTTCCACTTTTGTATGTTTTATCTTTATAACATGCCTTCAAGACTTTGTCTCTATTTAGCATGAGCTGTTTAGTTTCTTTGGTAAGCTCTAGAGCTGAGTTGTTTTTGTTTATTTTTGTTCTTATGGGACCTAACTCATTTAGTATGTTAATGAATGTGTTATTAAAATGGTTAACACCATCTTCTAGTGCTAGATTTTAATGTACTACTCCAGTTGTATTGCAAGAGGTAGTTTATAAAGGTGTCTTTGTTAAAAGATGAGAGTCTACGTATGTGCCCTCTCCTAGTATCAAAGTATAGATATGAGCTTGTTTCGCAGTAGTAGTAGCTCCACATTCTGTTCTACATTATTGCACTAAGCTACTTAGCATTTCAACTGAGTCAGCCCCTTTCCACCATACAAGCATATAAACACACAAACATTACAACTGCATTCTCCCAACTCATATGTGGTACTACCACACCTCGAGTACTGCAATGTCAATATTCTCTGCATTCACCTAACCATGAAAAAAGGGAAATAAGAATCCCCTTACAATAGTAATGCATTGCAGGGACACATGCATGAGGTAATTGGATGGTGCAGCGGTGCAGCAGTTAAGTTATCACCTCACAGCAAGAAGTTCTCCGGTTCAATTCTCAGCTGGAGTGCCTTTTGTGCAGAGTCTGCATGTCCTCTCTGTGTTCGTATGGGTTTCCTCTAGGTGCTTCGGTTTCCTCCCAGATTACAAAGACATGCGTCTGGTGCATTTCTCCCCAGGCCTCCACTAAAATAGGCTTTGTTCCAAGTCGGACTTTCCCAGTAAACAAATGTTAAATAAAATAAATCCATTACGGCTTCCAGCTAAGGTATGCAGGATGTCAAAGAGTTAGACCAGAAATGATGACCATCTGGAGTGCCTGATGTGATCATGCAATTATGAGGTTGTTGAGGGGTATGGAGGGAAGAGGACTAATGAAAATGGAAGCATCAAAGCTGTTCACTTTTATTCTTTGTGTACTTTGAAATAAACTCCTTATAAAAAGGACTTCCATATCTTTATTCTCTCAAATAAATCCTAAGTGATACAATAATCATATTTCTGTAGGCCTCTCTAAAAACCATAACTCCAACAATATGTGACAGAATTGCTAAAATGAAAACACTGACAGGGTGAAAAAAATGATTAAAAAATACTAAAGTGATAATAACCCTCCTTACTCCTTCAAGTCAGTTGTGAGTCCCCATCTTAAATAGTCTTATTGTACAGCTGCACAATTTGCACAATCCAGGAGAAAAATGGCACTGTTTCCTGAAATTTTAATACTCTTCAAATGATAATCTTTCTGATGTGTTACAGTTTCAGATCTGCTGTTTGCTCAGTATTTGAGCCTTTTAAAGAAAGAGTTTTTCCATGGTTTGAGGAATCAGCAAATAAATTACCACATAGGAGCATTGTATACTTCACAGTTGTAGACCATGTTAAGGACCTTAAGATACTGAGAAACATTAATGCATTAATCAGTATTTATATTAACTCCAATGTTCCACTGCATTTTCAATTTAAAAGACATCTTCGATAGTGAATGCAGTTATCCTTCCCCAAATTTATTTACTAATGGACTGATTGATTGACTGGAAGAATGAATGATCTCTCATTTGCTAACATGGAAAATGGACTGGTCAGTGACCCTTACTTGGCCTACGGCTATTACACTTGAGTAATATTAAATTAAATTATAGTATTAAAACAATTACTTAGATTTTAAAAAGAAACATGAGCAGTTGTGTAAAGAAACAAACAATATGAACAGGTATAATATATGGAAGCGTAAGTCAGACTGCAGCAGCGCTGTCTTACAAATTGGGGGTTACATTTACAGGAGGTACGAGTACAGTAGGAGTACACACAACACCAAGGTAAATTTCTTAGTAAGCTACATGTTATGTTTAAATGCACAACAATATTTCAGAATGTTGTAAGAGTGAAGTGTAGCAGGCAATGGAGGTTGTGCCTATGTGAGCTGGATAAACATTTACTTTGTTGTGAGTTAAATGTGATGAGTTTATTGAACTTGTTAAAAAGGGTTGTTACAAATTTCTGCAACTAGAATGTCCCAAGCTCTCTCTCTCTCTCCCAGTGCTGCAAAAAGATAAATTGAAGATTTTATATGATAGCAAGAGAAAAGTCACTTCTGAATGACAGATAATTTACAGATTTTTTTTTTTTAAAACAAGACTGAACATTGGGCCCAAGGAAAAAGAAAGGCTAATATATCATTGCAAACAATAAGAATACAGCCTTTAAGCTGCTAGGTTTAGGTTAGGAAGGCACAGTGACATGTTCTCCTATCAGTTTATGACATGGCATACTTAGTTTATAGATTATTTTTTGTAACTTACTGGTATTTGAAACTCCTTTCCAAAGAATACGCTATTGGAGAAATCTTTATTTGGAGAATGTGGATAAGTCACACCATCTTCATCATATTAAAAATAATGCCCTCATTTGACAAATTTTTACATTTATTCATGTAATTGTAAAAACTTAAGGTCAAGATGAAATACATAGCTTGCAACTGCCTAATCAGTTCTAGGAAGACATAGCCATCACTTACAGATGAATAGCAGTATTTTTGACTCCAAAGACAAACAAAATGTCTGAAAGATGTTTAAGCAATGCAACTTTTAATATTTAATCTCTGCAAGTTACCTGCTTTACATGTAACAGGACTTAAAGACTTCTTAACAGCTTACAGTTATCACAAAACAATGTAACTCATTCAAAGTTAAACAATGATACTACTTCCAGAGACAATCAAAGAAACCTGTGACTCCATACTCTGTCACAGCAAATAGAGGCAAAGTTGTGTCATATTAAGGGGACAAAAGCTGTACTGTGGGATGGTAAAATAGACTGAAATAAAATCCTTTTACTAAGACTGTCACCTGTAGATTTACTTGGAAGTATAACAATTAAAATAGTATAAGAAGCACAAAGAATATTTTGATGCATTCTTCTTCTTCTCTTCTGGCTGCTCCCATTAGGGGTCGCCATAGCAGATCATCTGTTTCCATTTCTTCCTGTCCTCTGCATCTTACTCTGTCACACCAACCACCTGCATGTCCTCTCTCACCACGTCCATAAACCTTATCTTAGGCCTTCCTCTTTTCCTCTTACCTGGCAGCTCCATCCTTAGCATCCTTTCCCAATATACCCTTCATCCTTCCTCAGCACATGTCCAAACCAATGTAATCTTGCCTCTCTGACTTTTAGCATATGGCAAAATATCAAGATATAGTGACAAATAATAGTTTATCTATGTTTTGCTATTTTTGTGTTTATATTCTCTTGCAAATGATTCTAAATGTAAATATATTTAGTTTCACAGCCTCAATAGGCAGCATGTCACACAACAATATGCACACAACCCTGTGGTATAAGTTGTGTGACAATCATCTACACTTTACCCACAGCTCACATATTGATTAGCAATGTGTATCATGAATTTCCTTATTCGTTGAGCAGAATGTCATAAAGCAACAAGCAAACCTCAACAAGAAAAACATACAGTGATAAAAAGAAGCTGGAAATAAATTCTAGGGTTCTCTCTAGCCATAGGACATAAATCGTATAGTAGTGATTCTGATATATACCTTTTAATCATCATCATCACCCCTTTTCCCATTTTCTACATGGGGTTGGGGTGTCACATTAACTGTTACCATCTGTCTCAATTCAATGCCACACCCCTGCCTTATTCAGCACCCGTGCCTGACTATCAGAGATCTTCTCTCACACAATCCATCTTCCTCTTTGCTGTTTGCCCTCATTTCCTCTTACCTTCTTCCTGTCTGTCGCAAATCTTCCTCAGTAAGTTGTCTTCTGCTGTTCTGTACATTTTTTGAACCCCTGTTATATTTTCTCTTTGACCATTTCTAGAATTGGAACAATTTGGCTTCTGTTCTTATGTCCTCATTTCTTCGTCTGTCCCACAGTGTGCATCCTACCACCCATCTCAGGCACTTCATTTCTACCACCTCTAGCTTCCTCATCTGCTCTGCCTTTATTGCCCAGGTTTCTGTACCATACAGTAGTTTTGGTTGCATCACTGTTTTGTACACCTTACTTTTCAGCTTCTGTAGCATTCTTCTGTCATACACTACACATGACACTCTATGCCAGTTACAGCCTCTATGATTCAAATTTTGACCTCTTCATTCAGACTTCCTGTCTCCTAAGCTATTATCCCAGACACATGAATCTGTTAGCCTGTTCCATTATGTTCTTGTTTATTACAATTCTCAGCTTCTTCTGATTTCATTAATTAGCAGCCATTACAACTGCCTTATCTGTACTTACTTTCATCCCATGTGTCTTCAGTTTTACATTCCATTCCCTATCCTTTGCCGAAGTTCTTACCCAGAGTCTGCATGTAATGCCACATCATCTGCATACAACAACTTTGTTGACCTGTCCCATCTAACCTGTTTTCTAATGTAATATATCAACAGTATGAACAGCAGTGGACTCAGAGATAAACCCTACTGCACACCTACTCCCACTGGGAACCCCTCTGACAGAGTGAACACTGTTCGTACTTGAGTCATTGAAACTTTGTACATAACCTGGACTAATTCTACCAATGACTTTGAACCACTTTACAAACTGCCCAAATCAGCTTTCTTGGGACCTTGTCATATGGTTTCTCCAAGTCTAGGAATGCCCAGTTGAACTCTTTTTTTCATCTCCAGCTTCTTCTCAACTATCTGTCTCCCTGCAGACATTGGACCAGTTGTGCTGCAATCTGATCTGAATCTGAACTGCTCATATCCCCAATCTTACTTTTTACTACTCTGCATATCCATTTATCAAACACCATCTCCAGAACTGTCATGCAATATGGCAGGAGTTTGATACCTCTGTACTGCCCAAAGATGTGGATGTCAACTTTGTTCTTGTACTCTAGCATTAGCATGCCTATTCTTCAGTCATCTGGGATACACCTTTCTTACCATATAGCTCTAAGTACCCTCATCTTCATCATCTGAGCCTGCTGCTTCCCCTGACTTAATTTTCCTCAGTGCTGTCCTTCTTCTATGGTGGGGCTCCTCTTCTTTTCACATTGCAGGCTTTGTCTGGGATAGTACAGCTTCTGTGCGTTTTTTTCATTTATCTGCTAGAAGTGCTCCTTCTATCTGTCTTTGATGTTCTGAGCACTGATGAGCAGGTTGTTGCTGGCATCAATTACGAAGGGTGCCTTACTATCTTCTTTACCTTTCTGTCTTTGCCCTGCAGTTGCAGCCTAATATAGTTTCCTTTGCCACCTACTGAGTCACTTCTAGAAGCTTTTAGAGTGCTTCTGATGCCTTGTTCTTTGCTATTGCGATTCCTTTCTTAGCTTCTTTGTTAGCCATCCAGTATTTCTTCCAAACCTGGTCCATCTTTTCTATCTCCCACTTTTTCCTGCACTCCTTCTTTTTTTTCATGACTTCCTGGACTTCTGCATTTGACCACCAGCTTTACTTATCTACCTTATTTCCATACCTGGTTCAGCCATATATCTGTTCTGTGGTCCTGATACATGCTGCTTCAAGGTGCTGATGTTCTTCTTCACCTGCACCTGTTTCCTATTCATCATTGGGTGATAGAACCCTGAGTAATTCCTTGAACAGTCGTGCTTTCTCTCCAGTCAACTTCCAGGTCTTCAGCCTGGTCTGTGTTGATCCTAGAGCCTTCTCTGACCACTGCATGCAACTGATTGTAGCAACAAGTGGTTTATGTCATGCACCAACCTGGGGATGACTTTGCAATCACTGAGTCTACCCAGTGCCCCTTCCTTACAAGAGGAATTCTACCTGAGTAGCATGTTGGTCACGCTTGCATGTAATCTTTTGACTGTTTCTCTTTCTGAGCCATGTGTTAGCTACTACCAAGCCATTTGTCAGAGAGAAGTCTAGAATTGTCTCTTCTTCTTTAGGACTGTTGTCCCACCCAAGTGGATTTTGATATCCTGTTCTGTCTGTCCCAATATGTGCATTCAGGTCACCCATTATCAACACCAATTCCTGTTGTCCTGCTTTATCTAGTATATCCTGCAGCTGCTGTCTGAATGTACTCTTCACTTCACTATCACAACCCTGCTATGGGGCATACGCTAAGATTATGAATGCTATCCTATCATTAGACTGGAGTCTGATTGCCATGAGTGTATGAATAATGCTCAAGACTTCCCTCACTGCCTTCTGAATCCTCTCTCTCATGAAAATTTCCTCACCATTTCTAGCCTCTAGTCTCTGGCTGACCCTCCTCCTGAGTAGTAGACTCTGGATCACAAGCCAAGTGACTTTGCTGTATTACATCTCCTGGATATCCAGCATCCATCATGTCATCTACTTCCAAGCTCCATCCTGTAAGTGAACCTACACTGAGTGTAGCAATTCTTAGTTCATATTTGACAGGTTGATTGATTTTACATCCAGCTTTTGCTCAACAGCACAGGTAACCCAGGCTGGTCAAATGAGCACCAGCCAGCCAGTAACTTATTGACTCAGGGCTGTTGGGCTTTATGGCAGGCACCCACTGAACAATAGGGACACATGCACTCCTAGCAGTTCAGAGTAGGCAGGGTCCTCAACCCACTTATCAGCTACAAATACCCATGCCCATTTTGCAACATTAGTCATCATGACCGAATTACTAAAGCTGTATTTTACACCTGTGAGTAGCTAGCCCTGCCACTGCATGCAGTCTGTGATCCATGTTCTCCTATCTTGTGGATACTGCTCATCACAGTAGATGCCCACAGTGGTTGTCTGTGCAACTCTTTCTCCTGTAGGGCACCATGTAGAGGCAGGGAGTTTGAGATGGAAACAGTGTGTTTTTGGAGGTGGGAGGAACCCCACAGAGACATAGGGAGAACATGCAAACACCAAAGAGGCATTGGCCAGAGGTCAGGATTGAACCTTGCATCTTGTGCATGGGAGGCAAACACTGTAACCATTATGCCAACTGATCTCTCAGTATATATACCATTTAAGCTAGTATGTTTCACCTGAAAATTGAAAAATATATATATATATCTCCAATGTTCATCTGCTATGTAGTATCATTATTCAAAATTCCCAAAGATATTTATTTACCCTTGTAGCTACATCCTCACATTCAAGAAAGACAGCATCAAAAGGACATGCTAAAATTTAAAATAAAATAGCAATCCAACCAGACAGGGTCTATCAATTAAATTCTGAAGGATAATCGGAGTATTTTTAAGGTGAACAGGGAATTACTTGAAGTGGTGGGGCCTGAAACTACAATTTCCTTTAAAACTGGTAGGCATTTTAAGCACATTTTGGAAAATAGCATCCCTAGTGGAACAAAACTAGGAAAGGGTACCATTCCCTGTGGAAGGTGTAAGCAGTGCCCTTTCATTGGTAGGGTCAAATATACTATTTTAGAAAATGGTCTGAAAAGTAAGGTACATTTTTGTGACTGCAATTGCAGCACCAACAGACTGGTGCACCTAGCTAAGTGTGGAGGGTGTTCAGCATTCTACATTGGTAAGAACAAGAAAGCATTAAAGGATAGAATGTATTAACACCTCCATGACATAAAAATGAAAATGGAAACTAGTGCTCTGTTCAAACATTCTTTGACGTGTGGTAACTTTACGAGTTTCCAGTTTGGCATTTTGGACGTGGTCAAAAAAAACCCTAGGGGTGGGGACTGGAAGAAAACTTTGTTAAAATAAAGAATTAAAATGGCAACTTAGATTAAATGCAAATATTTTTCCCAGGTTGAATGAATATGTGACAGTAAAACCTGTTCTAAAAAGAAAAGCGGCTTTTGTATAAAGGAAGCCAATAGGCACATATATCTTTTTTAAAAAGTGTATATGTATTTAAGGGTTAAACAAATGATGTATATATTTATTGGTTAATAGTCGATTAACTAAATTGTATAAAAGCAATTGGAACGTTTTAGTATTTTATTTGATGAAGTCTTCGGTTCTGCGACGAAAGCACTCATCTGTTGTGATTTTATTGTTTTAATAAATTTTCGGCACTGGACTGTGCAGCTGGACTGCTATTTTATTTTATTCTTTGGTTCGCTTACACGTTTTATATGATATGCTAAAATTTCACATTCCAATCTCCCATTATAAGAGCACTAGTATTGTAATAGATCATGTGATATAGTTGTGCAAAAATAAATAAATCAATACAAACTATCAGGGTTAATTTGAACATGGCAAAGTATTAGAACTGTGTTTTATCCTGAGCTTCTTTGGTGCTAGAGCTTTGCAACCACATATACACTGTGTAGCACAGAAATGCATAATAACCTGTTTTCTAACACTGTGTCTGAGGTAAACTTTGTATTATTTCCTGTGGAGGTTTCCTAGGAGTTTGGATTGACAGACTTGAGCTGAGCAGGTAGTCCTCTGCCTGCTGATGTGATTCTGAGTCATGGCATACCACAATGAACATAAAATGAATGTGGATAATTATATATAGGTTTTTAGATATGAGCATGTAGGCCTGACTGGGAAAGACTGAATTCACTTCTTCAGACTACAGCTGCAAGTGGTACCATGTATTCAAATCTCACTGTGCACATGACAGACCTTTGCATCAACATATACATTTTTATACATTTGTAGTCAATGAGGTTTGAGAAGCTAGAAGTCACATACACAAGATTTTGAAGGATATGCTATACACTGTAACTACATCCATGCATGGTAGGATACGTAGTCTGAAAAAATGATGCTTGTCCTTTCCCATAGTGGTTTGTTTTTAACTTGAATCAAAGAAAATGCTGGAAAGAACTTTGAGGGTTGATGATGAGATAAATGGTTTCTTAAACTGATAGAATAGCAACATTAAACTTATGGCACAGCAATAAATGTATGCAGTGTATACTGCCAAAGTTACAGATTATTATTTTTTTGAATTTATATTTGTTAACCAGGGTAGTGGACTGATAAATATTGGCCAATTATAGGCTCAGGCCATGTGAAAAACAAAAAATTACCAAAAACAAAAATACAGAAATGCAAGCAATAACAGAGTAGTCCAGATTAATTACATAGGAAAAAAAAAAATATATATATATATATATATATATATATATATATATATATATATATATATATATATATACATTGTAGTGAACAACCACAATGTAATGGAGAATCAAGCAGAGTGTCATGTGCAGTGCCTATATTAGTTTCTAAAGTGTGTCAATCTTCAATAAAACTTTAATAAACTTGAAAGCGGAGAAGAGACTCAGAAAGAATGTAGGTTAGCTTAACAAATGGAGTCCATGGTTTGTTTGTGAATGTTAATGTTATTCTTTACAGCTAACCAAATATGAGTAAAGTCATGCTCAGAAAACTGTGCGCTATTATTGAATTAGCACAAAGTCTCTTACGACTGACTTCAAGTTTTAAACTGGCTTATCCACTACTGTTTTGTGATTATCATCAGGGATACAAAAAGAGTCTTTAACAAGCAATTCAGAAAACAGGAATGCATTATTTTGTCACTAGCATTCCATAAAGTTACAAACCATGACTTCCAAATCTGTGATCTGCATATTGCAGCAAAGCCACTCAAAATTCCTGTTATACTGCATGTGTTTAATGACAGAATGTGACAAAAAGTATCTAATCTGTTATTTCAAGTGACTTAACATTTGACCTGTTCTCACTCCCTACTTTCCCCTTTACCATTTCCGTACGAATACCTTATCTCTTCAGTGCCTCTGTGGATTCCTTTTCCCAACCATTTTGGTAGCACATACTGTGGATTCACAACTCTCTCATTTTATAAGTGTGTTCCAAAAGTAGTTAATGTTTATAATACACCGTCTGTGCCGCATCCTTCCCTTTAAGTTCTTCCTGGTTGAATGACCCCTCCATATCTCCCAGACATAATCGAGTATAGCAATATCATGTCAACTCTCTCCCTCTCCCTCTCTCCTCTAGTCTCTAGTTCTTCTAACCACTGGTATTACTCCATCATCTCCATCCTAAAGATATTTTTGGTAGCATTCTTCTTGAGTTCTTCTAGCAGCCTGATGTCCTTTTTTGCATGGGCTCCAGAAATCCACAGATCACTCAAGATGTTATCCGACCAATGCCTTGATGAATAGAAGCATCACCTCATTACTTCTGGAATCCATCAGTATGATGATATGTTTAACCATTCATTTTATAGCTACCACTGCCCTCTCATTCTGCTCCACATTGCCAATCCAGGGGCAATTTAGCATTCCCAGTTCCTTCTTCTGGTCTTATGCCTTCAGTTCCACTCCCCCTAGCTGACACTTCACATCAAGGCTGTTGTATGCTAAGTGCAATACTTTGTTTAAAACCTCAGCTGAATCATTAAGGAGCTTTATCTTGCTCTGTACTCTCTCTCTCAGCTCTAGCCACAGCAAGCATACCAAAGAGTACTGTACCCAGGAAAGATGCACACCATACAACACAAGTCACACATTTCCTAATTTCTGACATTGCCCCTCTTCTAAAAACCTGTGTGTGTCAACATTTAACAACATAGCTTTCCAGTAATTAACAACCTGTATGAGACCAAGTAAAATGCCTTGCTGAAGTCCAGTTAGGTTGCACCATCTGATTTCTCTTGTCAAATTAACATAAAACCCATTCATAAAACTGGGATTAGGTATGACTGATAGGTCTGACTGGCCATGGTACTATGTTTGTTACCATTGGGGATACTGCTGACCTCCAGACAGTCAACACATTCCAGAAAAAAAATCTGCTTCAATTTATTTTGTATAGTTAACTATTTCTTAAATGGGTAAGCAATCTGATTTGTAGATCATTTTCAGCCATGATCAAGGCAAAATAGCACAACAGCATAAATTTATGTCCAGCATGTGTGAAAACAAACCAAATATCATATCAATAAAATTGCTTATGTAAATGTTTAATGGTTTGGTTCATAACTTGAAAATAGATCTATGTCTCTCAGTTTCTAAACTACTATATGTCAATAAACTGGATCAGGTTTGAATGACAGCCTCACTTGGTCATGAAGGAGACCTTAAGTTGCTCGGAAGGAGTTCTTTCAAATAGGAACATCTGTGGACTGATAAAATAAATAAAGAGGGCATAGGCTGAGGCAGAACTAACTGCCATAAGGGAGAATAAGGTAAGAGGGGCTAGATGGAGGACCCCCGCCAAGATACTGAGAAACTAGTCATGGTCGATGACCTAGTGGAAATCTTCAACAAGTCACCGTCAAATATGGATTTAGCACAGGATCAGAAGATGGTAGCAGTGGTTTCCATAGATTCTTAGGTAAGTTCCAGGCTAAGTGCCCTTGCAGGTCATATTAAGCATAGTCAGTTTCCTGTTTTGTGCTTGTTAGACACTTATTCGATCCTCAGGAATGCTGTGTAATAGGCTTGATGAGCTGCTGTCTGTAGGGCCTGTGAGGTCTACAGCACTTCTCGAGTTACATGAGCTGGGAATCTTACTCAAGCATGGAAAAAATGCCTGATATGTACAGAACCAATGTTTTTGGATCGGGTTCCTATTAAATGATCGATGACGCATTCTTTCAAATGCATCTTGATCGAACTTGAAAGCCCGAAAAAGTAAAATAGCAAAACACATATAAGTGAATTCTTTCCCTGGGAAATAAATCGCTTGTCTGTTTCTGTTACTTTGTTGTTTTCGTGACTGTATTGCGATCTCAGAGTTGGTATATTTAAGTACAGGGGTGGGGGGAGAAGCCCCCCACTTTATGTAATGTTTAAAAATGTTTTTTTTTTTGTTTTTGTTTTGTGGAACAGCAATTTTTTTCCAAGGGAAAAAAAATCATTGTTCTAAGCGTTCGAGATTGTAAACTTTCACTTACATGGCTTCGATAAATCATTGTTCACTTTTTTAAGCATTCGATGATTTAACATAGACCCTTTTGGATCATGGTAAGAGAAGGGAACACAAAAGGTGTGAGAGAAAGTACAGTTGTGTACACTTATAATGTAGATGTACGAGTGTATTCACTGTTGCAGTCATCACATTTTGGGTTATCCCTGCCAGGGTAGCCCTCAGTCGGCCCGAATACCATAGGCTTAGTATTCCTGCATCGGTTGCTGTCACTTCAGGACTGACATCAGGTCATCAGTAGTATATAGTAAGGCAGCCGATGCCATTACATCAGTTTTTCTTGTCTGAACTGTCAGGAGCCCCCAAGTGGGAGCCAGTATATGGTGGAAGAACCCCAACAGTAGAAAGTAAATACAAAAAGTTCCTTGTAAGGAGAGAGAGAGAGAGAGAGAGAGAGAGAGATAGAGAGGGAGATGGAGGGAGGGTAACCATGACTGCAGCAGTGTATACACTCGAACATCTACATTTATGGTAAGTGTACACAACTGTACTATGTTCTTTGTGCTTCACTTTTGCAGTCATTGCATTTGGGTTTATTCCCAAAGCTGAGTAAAAGGGTGGAGGCAGTCAATAAGACTAGGGACTGGCTAGGATGCCCTGCAAGACTGCAATGGCAAAGCCTGCCCTGGACTTGGAAAAGATAGGCGGTTGGTAATGTTTGGAGAAGGTGTGAACAGATGTCCATGTTTTAGCCTCCAGGATGTCCCTGGTGGGTACTCCTCTAAGGAAAGCTGCAGAGGTGGAGGCTGCTCTGGTAGAGTGAGTCCTGACCCCCTTAGGGGGAGGTTTCATGTGTTGCTTGTAGCAGAAATGGATGCAGTGTGCTATCCATTTGGAAATGATATGCTCGGATATGGCTTTGTCCTCTGCTCCTGCAACAAAGCAGACTAACAATTGATCAGTCTTTCTGAATGATTTAGTCCTGTCTAGATAGAATCTGAGCTGTCTGTGAACATCTAGAGAGTGTAGTATCCTTTCTCCTTTGTTTTGTGGGTTAGGGAAAAAGGTGGGAAAATTAATAGATTGGTTGAGAGCCACACTGGACACCACTTTTGCATGAAGGATGGGTTAGTCTTGAGGGATACCCTGTCAGCATGGAAGATGATAAAGGACTCTACAGGCATGAGTGCTTGTAGTTCGGATACTCTTCTGGCTAATGTGATGGCCAGAAGCAGGGCTGTCTTTCAGGACAGAAACTTTAACTCTGCTGAAGCTGCTGGTTCAAAGGGGGGTAGGGTGAGCTTTTCCAACACAAAGTTTGGATCCCAAGCTGTGGTAGGTGCTCTTCTGGGTGGCCTCAAGTTGCTAGACCCTCTTAGAAACTGTTTGATGAAAGGGTTTGAGAAATATGGCTGCTCAGTGTTGAAATGAGCAGAGATAGCAGAGGCATGAATTTTAATTGAGGAAAAGGAGAGAACACTGTGTAGTAGGTCAGCTAGGTAATCCAGGATGAGAGGTAGGGAGGGATGTGCCATATTGGCTCTCTTAGCCTGGATCCAGGTGTAGAACCTTTTCCATTTGTCAGCATAAGACTTTCTAGTGCTAGGGCATCTGGCCTCATGTATCACATCTATAACCTGTTTACTGAGATTGGTATCTTGTTCAGTGGTCAGGGAATAAGCCATGCTGCCAAACTGAGCATCTGCAATTGGGGAATGCATGAATTCTCCTTCCTTCTGGGTCAGGAGGGTTGGGATCTGAGGGAGATGCCATGGTGGCAGAGGGGACAGGCTGTGCAGCAGTGGGTACCAGTGCTGGTGAGGCCAGTCTGGAGCAATTAGAATCCTTCTCGGTTTTTCCTCCCTTATTTTGAGCAGTACCCTGGAAATGATAGGTAGTAGGAGAAAAGCATAGACCGAGAGGTTGATCCACTGGAAGGAGAGACATCCACTTTCCAGGCCCTGCAGTGAGGCTCCCTGGTGCAGAACTTGCTGAGCTGATTGTTGAAGTGGGAAGCAAAGAAGATGACCTTTGGGGTGCCCCATTTCTGAGTTATTAGGGTGAAGGTTTTTTGGTCTAGCTGCCACTTGTGTGGGTCCAGAAGGTTTCTGCTTAAGTTGTCTGCCAGAGAGTTTAGCGAGCATGGCATGAATTGTTCTAACAGGTGTACTTGCATGGCTGTGGCTGTGTGCCAAAGGGTCATGGCGAGCCTGCATAGAGCATAGGAGTGAGTCCCTCCCTGTTTGTTGATATACCACATCACAGTGGTATTGTCTGTTATGATCAGTAGAGCCCCTGGGGAGAGAAGGGGCTTGAAAGCTGCCACTGCGTGCTGACCAGTTAGCATCTTATTTTGGTTGATGTGCAGATGTATTTGATATGGGCTCCAATGGCCCTGTATGCATCTGCTGTCTAGGTGTGCACCCAGGCATAGTCTGATGCATTTGTGGTGAGGGTCTGAGCAGCGTGCGGTGGTGAGAAGGGTAGTCCCTTGTTGTGGTTACATGATGCTGCCCACCATAGAAAATATTTCCTTAGACAAGGTATCATAGGTATAAGTGTTTCCAGGTCTTGAGAGTGCTGACACCAAAGGCTTTTTAGGTACCATTGAAGTTTCCACATATGCAGCCTGGCATATGGAATGAGTAGAATGCAAGATACTATGATCCCCAGAGCTTGCAGGATTTTCCTTGCGGATAACTGGGTCTGGTGGCTAGTTGAGAGAAATAAGCTGTCAGATAATTAGGCAGTCATCTAAGTATGTAAATTTGAATATTTCTTTGTCTGTAAAAAGCAATGGTGGAAGCCAGACATTTGGTAAAAACACTCGAAGCACTGGATAATCCAAAGGGAAGTGCAGAGAATTGAAAGTGTAGAGATCCTGCCGTGAAACGTAGATATTTCCTGCATGATTCCCTGATTGGGATGTGAAGGTAGGCCTCTTTTAGGTCTAGGGTGGCTAACCAAGCATTCTTGGAGAGCATAGGTAGTAGTTGCTGGAGGGCGAGCATTTTGAATTTTGGTATCCCCAGGAAAGCATTTAGAATGGATAGATTGAGTATGGGGTGCCAGGTGCCCTCTTTTCTGGGTACCAGGAAGAGCCTGGAGTAGAAACCTTGGCCTATTTGTTCTGCAGGAACATGCTCTAGTGCCCTCATAGAGGACAGGGAAAGGGCTTGCTTTTTGGCCTCTGCCCACTGGTTTGGAAGAGGATTTGGGAACCCTTTTGGGGTCGGTAGAGTGTGGAAAGAAAATTTGTATCCCTGGGACACTATGTTAAGGACCCAGCAGTCATTGGTAATGGTGGCCCAGGTGCTTGTGTGGAAGGAGAGTTTTCTTCCTAGGGGCAAGTGCAGGTGGGCAGAGGGAGGGGGTGGAAGTGGAGAGTCATTGTGAGTTCTTACCATGAGGGGGTGGCTTAGCACTCCCTGGGTTTGAAGTGGAGGAACTCCATTGCTTTGATCTCTGCATTCCCTGTGGCTGTTGTCTGGGGGTTCTGCCTCCCCGGGGTGTGGACTGAACTGACCTGGAGGGGGCAGGAAAGAACCAGTGCTTGGAGGGGCAATGCCCACTGAACCTGGGTGGCTTAACCTGCAGGAAATCCTTAACTGTCTGCATAGATTTTGCTTTTTCGTCCATCTTTTTTAAGACCTCCTCTGCCTTGGTACCAAATAAGTTGTCTTTGTGCAAGTCTGTGCTGTGGAAGACCTAAGAATTCCCTGAGTCTCTTTTTAGACTGAGGGTAGTCCTGTCATTCCCACTGGACATTCCCATTGGAAATGCTCCGTTAAAGTATGTAGGGTTTCCCCAAAGGAAAAGTCCTCGGGTGGAGAGGCTGAAGGAATGGATTCCTCTGCATCAGAATCCTCATAAGCAGAGAGGGGTTGTATGTCTTCATATTCAGATGCATCAGAGTCAGACTCCTGTTCAGATAAAACTACTGGGGACAAATCTCTTTTTCTTTTGGAAAGGGTAGCTTGGCTTCCCCTGATCAGCATTATAAGGTCTTCTGCCATTTTAAGCATTTGAGACTGAGACAAGGAAGCAGGTGCCTGAGATTGAGTCGTTGGTTTCTTGGGAGTGTTTCGTACCCTGGGCCTTAGAAACTCTGTAGTTTTTGAAAGAATGGTAGACATGATAGAAGTCATAGTTCTGTGTTGAGAAACAGTAGTGAGAAATACTTCCTTGGTAGCTGGTGCCTGCTCAGTGGCTCTGGACCCATCCAAGTTAGAAACACCCACAGAATCCTGAGTCGTCGAAGAATTATGTGGCATACCAGATTCTGAAAGGGTCTTGGTAGCGGCCTGTGAATCCACAGAAGTGGGCTTCAGGGGCAGCAAAAGTGCCTCACTGAGGACCGGAGAACTGACGACTAGCTTAACAGAACATCATTGAAAGGTATGTAGCTGTGCGGTCTGTCTCTGTCTTTATCCTTACATTTTTTTCAGAAGATCTGCTGTCGGATGGCTTACCGAAGCCATATCAGAATTTGAGGATTAAGAGCGAAAATATCTAGCTACAATAAGGGTCTGATGACGTATATTTCTGGTGTTGAACAAAGCACAAAAACTGCAGTGAGGGACATTGTGGTCTGGGCCTAAGTAAGTGATGAAGTAAGAATGAAAGTCTCAGTGTGGTATTTGCTTTCCAACAGGTGAGACAATTGTTAACTTTTTCTGACATTGGTTAGAGCAAGAAAAAAAGGATCCCCAACAGGGTACTTAGCTTTAGAAGACTTCTGCTTCAGTTCAGAAAACGAAAACTCAGGTAGCGGCCAACTGCCACTTGTGCAAACTGCTTCTGCTTCAGGCTCCTCAGCAAGAAAGACTGATGTAATGGCATCAGCTGCCTTACTTTATACTACTGATGACCTGACATCAGTCCTGAAGTGACAGCAACAGACGCAGAAATATTAAGCCTTTGGTATTCGGGCCGGCTGAGGGCTACCCTGGCAGGGATAACCTAAATGTGATGACTGGAACAGTGAAACATGAAGAACATTATGCAAAAGAAGATCTAGGGCTGGAATCACTGCAAGGCTTAAAACAAACCACTACAGGGCTGCACTCCCATCCATCTTACTGGCAAATGTTTGATCCCTGGAAAGCAACATGGATTATATAATGCTGGAATTATCCACTCAGAACAAGGTGAGGAAATGTTGTGTGCTTATTTTTACTGAGACTTGGCTAAACTCTAACATTAATGACAGTGCAGTCCATGTGGAGGGGCTATCACTTTTTAGAACAGACAGAATACATTCTCTCATTGGTAAGATCAGAGGGGTAGGTGTCTGCATATACGTCAATAACAATTGGTATACCAGTTGTGAGATAGTATCCTCACATTGCACTGATAATCTAGAGTTTTTATAGCTGAAATGTAGACCCTTTTATTTACCTAGGGAATTTAACAGCATCTGCATCACAGCTGTCTACAGTCCTCCCAGTGCTAATGCAAATGAGGCAATGACCACATTATACTAGGCTATAAACAAACTGCATAACTGGAATCCAGACTGTGTTCATATAGTGACAGGTGACTTTAATCAGGCCAACTTGAAATCAGTTCTGCCTCACTATTTCCAATATGTGGACTTTGCAATAAAGAGGGAGAACACACTGGACAAGGTATACAGCGATGTAAGCTGGCATTTAAGGCAGTGCCTCACCCACACCTGAGAAACTCTGAACATCTTTCCATATTGTTAATACTGGCATATAAACTATTGCTAACTAGAGGGAGACCAACAGTGAAACAAGTAAGAGTATAGCCAGAGGGTGCAGTCTCAGCACTCCAGGACTGTTTTGAGCACAGACTGGAGCATAGTCAAGCAGGTGGTTACTGAGAACCAGTGCATCAACCTGAAGGAGTACATAGATACAGTTATAGACTACATCTTGAAATGTGTGGATGATGTAACAGTCACCAAAACTGTCAATACATGAGCCAACCAAAAACCCTGGTTGACGGGAGAGGTATACGAGCTACTGAAAGCAAGGAATGCAGCCTTCAGGTCTGGAGACAGGAAGGCCTTAGAACAGCCAGACCAAATCTAAACAAGGGCATGAGGGAAGCAAAATGTACCTATGGTATAAAGATCCTGAGTTACTTCTCTGACCAAAAAGACCTCAGGTCCCTATGCCACAGTATCCAGTCCATATCCATAACTGACTACAGACCCCTATCTTCACAATGTGAGGACAACAAGTAATTCCTAAATAAGCTGAATGTCTACCTCAGCAGATTTGAGGAAGAGAACAGAACTACAGTGAAGAAAATGCCCATCGGCCATAACGAGAAGATGCTCACTCTCAACCCAGCTCATGTCCAGAGGACACTGTGCAGAGTTAACCTGAAAAAAGCAGCTGGGCCTGACAACATCCTAGGGTGAGTGCTCGGGGACTGTGCAATTAACAAATGTCCTCAGTGATCTCTCAGTCAGCAAATAGTTCTGAAATGCTTCAAGGATACAACAATCATCCCATTACCAAAGCAGTCTCCACCATCTTGCCTAAATGACTACCACCCTGTAGCCCTCACCTCCACAGTGATGAAGTGTTTTGAAAGGCTGGTCAAGGATGCCATAACATCCAGGCTGCCTGCTGATCCTGACCCTCTGCAGTTTGCTTACCAGGCAAACCGCTCTATGGCAAATGCCATCTCTCTAGCAAACCATCTCTCACTGGAACACCTTCAGAATAAAAACACCTAAGTGAGGGTACTATTCATCAATTTCAGCTCTGATTTTAACATGGTCATCCCCCTTCATCTGGTAATGAAGCTACTCCAACTAGGTGTCAACACTCCACTTTGTAGTTGGCTTCTTGACTTTCTCACAGACAGACCTCAGAAAGTGTGTGCAGGAAATAACTCCTCAAGATAGCATCACCCTTAACTCTGGAGTTCCACAAGGATGTATACTATGTCCCTTGCTTTTTATTTATTTATTTATTTATTTACATTTGTTGACCTGGAGTGTCTGACTGGATGTAGGACCATTTTCAGTGGAGACCCGGGGAGAAAAGCTCCACAGTTAAAATAAACAGACAGTAGTTACATTAGATTACATAGCGATTAACAATTTAACATAGCAATTACTTACAACATATTTACAGATGAAGAACATAGTACATCAGTAGACAACTAGATTCTTTATCTGTGAAGTACATAACGGACATTAACAAATGTTACAATAAGAAGTTCCTGCTGTATTATAAGTACTAGGCTTATGAGCATCTGAGCTTGCTATAATCAAGGTAGTTAGTGGGGTGGAAAGAAAGGTAGTGGTTGGATTGTATGGGTGATATTAAGAGTGGGAGTTGCAAGGACATAGCCAGCATGTTTTTAGGTGCGCTTTTAGTAAAGTTTTGAAGTGGGTGTATGATGGTACGGAGGTAATTGTGGGTGGGAGTGAGCTCTATAATTTGGCTATGGTGCAAGATAATAGTGTTTCACCAGCGGAGTTATTGGCTTTATAGATCTGCAAGTGATTTTTGTTGCTGGATCTTAGTGGTCTGGTGGTGCGATAGGGTTGGAGTACATTCTGGAGAGATGGGACATTTAGTGCATGGTTTACTAGTTTGTGGGCGAGTGAGAGTTGATACCACTGAAGGAGGTGAGGGAGTTCAAGCCAGCCCAGTTCAGCAAGTGAGAGACAATGGTGAATATGGTAGGATGCCCCTGTGGCAAATTTGGTGATTTTGTTGTAGCAGGTCTCTAGCTTGTTTAGATCGCATTGCCTTAGGTTGGTCTATATTGGAGAGGCATAAAGTAGGTTGGAGATAAGGTGGGAATTTGCTATTGAAATCTTTGCTGCTTTGGTGAGAAGTTGCTTATTTCTGTATAACGCTCCTATTTTTTTGTGGACTTTTTTATGGTCATGGATATGTGAATGTCAAATTTTAGTTTATTGTCTATTTCCACTCCTAGCAATTTGGTGTGTTCAGTTGGGTATATAGTGGTGTTGTCTTTTGCTGTGATGTTAAAGTGAGAGTTGTTTTGAGTATGTTTGGTGGGTTGGAAGATGAGTAGTTTAATTTTGTTTGGGTTGAGTATTAATTGGGCATCGGATAACCTAGTTTCAACAGAGGAAAAGGCTTTCTGTGTGACTTTTTGCAGTTTGGGTAGGGACTGGGCTGAGCAGATGATGGTTGAGTCATCTGCGTATTGTATGAGTGTGCCATGTTTGGTGGCAGAGGCTAGATTATTGGTGTAAACAGAAAAGAGTAGGGGTCCAAGGATGGATCCTTGGGGAACCTCTATGGAGACAGATAGTTGGGGAGATATGTCATTCTGCCATACAATGGATTGTTGGCGGTCAGACAGGTAACTCTGAAACCAGTTGGTGACTGATTGAGAGAAGGATAGGTTATTGAGGACAGAGATAAGTTGTTTGTGTGGGACCATGTCAAATGCTTTAGATAAGTCTAGGAAAGTAGCAGAGGAGAGACTGCCATTGTTTTTATGCTGAAGGATAGTGTTAGTAAAGGAGAGTAAGGCAGTGGTGGTGCTATGGTTTAGTCGGAAACCATGCTGAGTATTGGAAAGGAGGTTGTTAGTAAGGAGGTAGTCTGAGACTCAAACTATGCAAAGTAGATAAAACAGGAATATAGAGAACTGAAATAAAGCTGATGTATATTTTGCTAGCATGCAGAAACTCTTGGCACACTGCTGTAATTTAACTGTCAGCCAAGAAAACTGCAAATAGCAAATGTATCTTCTAAAAGACATTCTAACAAAAGTTTAGCAAGGGAATTTAGAGTTAGCCAAAGAAAATGTCTGCCACAGTAGCAGTTTATCAAAGAAGATTAAGGTTATTAAGTACGAATAGGTTTTTACTATACAGTTTTATGTTTGATACCCTCAGCCTTCCATATAAACAGGATGATGTTGGACATGTCAACCACATCATGGTACTCCTATGATGCAGCTGAAAAGGGATGCCTGGGATCTGGCTCATTTTTTAAGAACATCATTGTGACAATTGGGGAGAGATGGGTGAAGGCTGCCAGCCTAGTCAAATAGAATTTGATATATAATGCTGGCATTTGTAAATAAATGTAAAATACAGGCATGTTTTCTTGAGTGTAAAAGAACACTGTGAAATGTGGAACTGCAAAATATGTGACAACATTGAACTTTACTGGCCCAGTGAAGCATGTTGTGACCCTTCCATGTTAGAATTTGGTTCCAGTGCATCTGGATGAAGGTTTCATGCTAATTGTTTTAAGGCTAAAGTTTATGATCAGAATTTAGATGTGGAATGTGATCTATTGCTCTAGTTTCTGCTAGAGTGTATATGTGAAATGCCTTGTATTGTTGTAAGTCTCTGAGCAGGTGGTAGATTGCTAAATAATGCAGTTTGTGGCCTGAGAACTCAGACCAGGTGTTAAGATGATGCAATATGAATACTGGGAAAACCTAAGTGTCAAAAATGATGTAATTTGGGAGGGCCTTAGAGACATGCTTGTTCGTAATGTTTAAATACTATTTCTCACTAGAGACTAAAAAGCATTTTGACTTTGGACATCTAACTCAGCACACTGCCTTATGCTCATATGTAAGTTTTAGCACCATGATTTCTTCTAGGAATAGTTCAAGCTAGCAAAGATTAATTAGGTACTTTTCTTTGAAATCAGACCTGTCCTGCTGTATTATTTTAAGTTTCTGTGTGATCTCTGAACTCTTAGATATCTCTGTGGTGTAGTAGTTTTGTCTTGTGTTTTAATTATTTATTATTAAATAGTTTTAAAACCTTCTACCTGTGGCTGGTTTATGTAGAGATAAATTATGCTTTATAATACATTATATATTTATAGAGTTTACTGTCTAAGCCCTTCCAATAAGCCTTAGACTGAATAGTCACATTACCATTGGATATAATATTGTGCACTAATAATTGGACACCCTTTTAAGGGCCTTTTAGTAGTTGATATTATTAGCTGGGTGGTGGCAGGGATTACTACCATATGGTCTGGGTAAAGGGGCACAGCTGGATAATCTGTGTCAGCCTTTCCCAGGAGTGTCTGTGAAGTTGTATAAATACTTATCTCAAAGTGCGTGTGTGTGTTGTGTCAGCTATTTGGCAGGGTTGTGAAGTACTGGTTGGACAGAGAGGGTACTGGAATTTTTAGCTTACCCAGCTACGCTGAGATCTGGACCCTATAGCTGTGCCAGTGGGGATTCTTACTGGGGACCTGGTGAGCAAGGGAGTGATGAGCCCCGGACTGACTGTGATCTCTGTGTGACCTTAAGGGAAATTGTACTTTACTGTGTGTATTAGATATCCTTTTCTATTCTATGAGACAACCTCCCTGGTGTTAGTGGTGAGGATTGAGGCTCCTTGATTGCTGGGCCAGGGCAAGGTCACCACAATCATCACTAAGATTAAGCTGTTGATGAAACAGACATATAATAAGCCAAAAAATGATGAAATCACATGTCAACCTGTCTCCTATATCATTGGCATGCAATACATTTGTAAAATTAAGCAGTTTTTCAGAGTGGCAAGCCTCCCTTGCATCCACCCATATGGAAATGATTGTTCACACTATCTGCTACATACATACTACCTAAAAGAACATACTATCAGAGCGAGAGAAAGAGAACACTAATCCAGTCTGTATAGAAAGATCTTTTTTTCCTCAGCTGCAATATTGCTTGACTAAATTGCATTTGATACACTGTTTAATGTGTGGAACACTTAACAACAAAATGAGAGCAGCATAGTCCTAAAAACAAGTTGTCCCTTGAAATAAAAGGCTATAACCAGTGTCTCTGTCCATTAGGCTTATCTGGTTAATGTGTGAATTAAAAAAAGACAGAAATTAATTTTCTAGAGGAGTTATTCTTCTTTAGAGATCCTAAAAGTATTTTCCAGTTCATTATTACTTTTTATAGCGGCTTTTTATTGACAGCAGTTCTAAGAACACAGATTATCATGTGTCTGCTTTTTAAAATAAATTAGCATTCAAATGACAAAATACAAGTTTTACGGACTACCCAACTTGCAGCAAAATAGCACCATGTATGCGAGAAAAGATTTAGATCAGAAAATATGTAAACATTGAATTTTGGCCTGTACATCTAGGTTTCGTAGAAATGACAAAACACTCCTTGCCTGTGTAACAGTTTCATCACTGCAGTTTGCAAGTTCACACACACACACACACACACACACACACACACACACACACACACACACACACACACAGACACACACACACCATCACATCAACATGCAACATATGCGACAAGTGACAAATACACCCTGAAAAATTCACTCATCCATGCTGTTTTATTTCATGGTCACCTTCTAGTCTTCAAAGCCACTAAAATATGTATGAACTGAAATTAAGCATCTTTCAGATGACAGGTAACACACAACTCATGCATTATGAACCTAAATATGACAGAGTGTTAGCTGCAAGCTACAGCATATGCGAAAAACAACATAGCACTTAGTATATTACAGGTATGGAGAGCTGCAAGCTATTTAATATTCTACACATTCAGTCATCTGAGTAATTCAGAATTGCTCTTTCTTTGATAGTTTGGATTTATAATAGTCATTTACAGCAGGTGCTCAGAGTGTAAACAAGCCATAAAATCTGAAAGCAGTCTTTACAACGGCTACAGTGCAAGAGACAAAGGACACAGATGTACTTCGTCTTCAAATATGAGTCTAGAATTTCAAGGTGAGAGGATTTATTTTGTTAATATAAAAACTGAATTAAGTTGCTGCATTGTTAAATGTTCATCTGTGAACTCCAGTGGCATACTCTATGGCTGAGAGACCAGAAACATTTCTTTGCATCTGTTACTTGCACATAGCAAATGAACAAGATTTACGATATAGAATCAATTCATTTCAGTGTGTCTTAATGATGAATTCTAAAACAAGTAATCAAAAATCATGCCATTTACTTTGTGCAAGAAATACTTCTATAGGATGATTCCCACTTTTCAACAAGGTGTCAGAAAAGAGGGCTGTCTTTAGTGAGACTCATGCAGTTTTTTGCAGATGTCTAAGTCAGTATGGAAAGTAAAGTATCACTAGCTGTAAGTATACAAGATCCAATGTCAATGGTTTATGAAATGTATAGTTTATGCACTGCCTAAGAAAATTTGCAAATAATAGATTTTTTTTGTAGTTTTTAAGCAAGGAAAATGCAGACATCTTGTTATACTACAATGTGGCTGATTTCAAATGCATAAATATAATATAAAGGAGATTAAAAATCTATCCTTCAGCAGTGTTTTCCATAAAAGATGAACTACTAACGAGATGGACGTATTATCCTATTTGCCTGTATAAATACAGCTCTTTGTCGTCAGTGTGGAAGAACAATAAATAAATCAGCGATAACAGATGGTTGCTTTGACTGCAGTTTACTTTTGACAGCATAAAAACATTAGCAAACATTTACATGTACTGTCGTTAAAGTGTTTTAGGACTGTTCATTTCACTAAAATGCCAATCATTTTCTTCTTTGATTTAAGCTAGCAATCCAGTAGGGTATGTTCCAGAAAGGGTATTTCTGAATGTTTCTATTAAATCTTCACCAGCAAATTCAGAAAAGTAAAACAAAACAACAGCAATATGCAATCTAGAGCAATATTGGCATTTTTGCAAGGTGGTAGCTTTTATGTAATGTTCTAATCATGCTCATATAACTGGTTTCTGAACCAATTTTAATGAACATTATTATTCATCACAGATGATTGGACAAATGCAGCAAGCAACCCACCTCCCAACTCCACACCAATGATGTTTTTATCTGTCACATAAAGATAAACACAATGAAGTCCCATAGATTTTTGGTGACAAGGCAAAAGCTTTGCTGCATGAACAAGGTTATTTCATCACAAAAGATCAGTTAAGTACAAAGTGCCTTCCAAATATTACCTACAGGAGTCAGACTTAATTGTTTGTTACAAACAGAATCAGTTTGAACTGAAAAGAATAAAAGCTGATTCTAACTGTTTTTGTAGAACATTAGTTCCACACAGCTGCACCTGTTCTCAGCCAGAGGCAGAGGTAGTTGTATACACATTATCAAAAGAGGCAAAATGATTAGAATAAAGCACAAATATATGTAAAGGCGAAGTTCCTTCCTCTTCCTGATAAACTACACTAAAAGGATGAATGAGTTAAATATTTCTTCCTCGGGTTTCTGTCTGCATAGCCAGCCTTAGGCATAGGCCAACTAGATGGCTGCCTAGGGTGTCACTCTAGCACGGTGACTTTTCTAGTAATCTGGATGGTGTAGGTAGACCAGGATGGGGGCAAAAGGTGGTGTTGGGCAGGTGCTGTGGAGACTGTTTGCTTAAGGCACCAGTTGACTAAAGGCCGGTCCTGCCTGTCTGTGCATGATTCTTTTGTCTGTGAATAGCTTAACTTTCTTCAGGAATTTCTCACAGCATCTCGCAACTCATATGGTCCACTGCAACAAGCTATTATGCTGTACCACATTATTCACAGACGAGTGGACATGGCAGGCGTAAATGTCCTGGAACTTGGCATATGTAGATAAGCTAGTCAGTTACTAGGGGAAATAGTACTGTAAAAAAGACATCTAAAGACTGTTCCTTTATACTTCTTTCTTGCTGAAGGCATAAAATTACAAATATCGGTAAAGAGCTTGTAATTAAAAAAAAAAAAAAAAAAAAACAGAAAGATAGCCACTGAAAAAAGTCTACTGACCTTGTTTTCTGCTTTTCTCAGAATGAATTCAAGGTTGTGTTTACATAAATTGTGGGACTGGTAGTCTAAAGGAGAAGGAAGGAGAAATATGTTGGACAAAGTGGATTGTGAGAAGCAGAAAACCTAGTTGAAAAACAAAATCACCTCAGTACAGCTGCCAAACTATGCCATACTGAGGAAGAACAAATAGAAAAGTAATGTCGACTACTTGACTGAAAAGTAAAATCACATCACTGCAACTGTAACACCATGCCATTCTGGAAAAAAAAATAAAAAAAATAACATAGGGGATTACTGATAGAGAAACCCATTCATAATTATTTGCAAGTTATGAAACATTAGCTCTTCTGATGTACTTCAAGTCAGTTAATAAAAAGTGTAGGAGCATAAAGTGCTTTATATGTGTATATATTTTTTTTAATCTGAAAGGTATTCTGATTTTTTTTTCAAATGAAGATGAAGCAGAAACATTTGCTTTGTATATAAGTACTGTCTCTGTATATATAATACTTCTGTTCCTTTTTGATTATTTTTTTTTCTACTCTGTACTTTACTTTTGCTGTATAATCAATTTAAAAAAATTATCTAGTTGTCTGTTATAGCCATATGAACGTAATTAATCATTTTATATTGTGATATACTTTTACTGTATATTTATTGGAGTTTTTCTCCTCGGGTCTCCTCTGAAAATGAGCCCCAAGCCCGGCAGGACCAACCCAGTTAACAAATGTCAATAAATAAATAAATAAATTAGAACTACCAAACTGGCAACAGATATGTTTCTGACAAGACTATGAATTTTAAAAGATGGTTAACACTTCATTCTGTCACGTTTTTAATTGTTATCATGGGGCAGTATGAAATGTATTACAACTTATTAAAGCTTTTAAGCTTACATCTTTGTTCTATAATGGCTGCTGTTACTGCTATATTTAACTAGAGAACAGTGCGAAAAGGAGTTTAACAGACATTTCATACATCAGAAAGGTTGGGGGTCACATTACTCCAAATGTACAGTGATCATGAAGTTTAAAATGGGTGTTTCTCATGCTGTATTCACAGTCTTAAGGTCAGATCGAGGGACCTGGAAAAATTTAATTACAGAAAAAAACTATACCACTTATGTAAGATAGGAATACAGATCTGATATTTAAAAATGCAGCTATTTTGGCTGTGGAATCCTAAAACATTATACAGTGATACTGTAATGGATAGTTGGTCGTGCTTACACTGTACGTAGAGCATGCCAACAAAAGAATGCAAGCAAATGTGCTCAAAGGAACATTATTTTCAACAGCTGTCCCACTTGCTAAACAAAATAACTCAGGGCTTATAATAGCCCACTATAAATTACAGTTGGAGAAAAAAGTCTGTATGCTTTCATTTTCTAATCAACATCATTCCTGTAAATGTTAAAGTTAATTCTGTCAGGCTGTTACAAAAGTATTAATCAGTTCTAATCTCATCATCTCATCTAGTAAATGTGAATGATACTACCGATGTAGTGGTTCTGCAGACAGTCGTCCATTCAAGGCCTTGCGTGCCTGCTTCAGTGCTTGGTAACGACATGGCCAGGCCTGACCACTAATGCAGTACTGACACGACCAGAATGTTACTAATGAAATGTAAGAATGTGTCTCAAGCAGTGCAGCAGTGAACAGTTAAGGGACGGGCTACAATTTGACTTACTTACATGAACGTTAGTGAAATTAATGTAGCCGAAGTAGCCAGAGAACACTTAGTAGAGCAAGTAGGGCGTCAGAAAGTCGGGTGATCCTCAAGAATATTAAAGCAGGCAGATAGTCCAATATAAAAGTTAAACTAGGAATATTCATTAAAATGCTGTAATGAAGACAGAGTTCTTACAATAGAATGAGCATGTAAATGGAGTTTAATTTACTGGCTAATCTGCTGTCGTTATAACTACAATAATTATAAATGCCTGTGTTCAAGACAGAATATTGTAATCAGAGAAACATTATAATAATTCAGAATTATTAATCAATAGTGATAAACATATATTTCACTTTTAAAGGAGACAAATTACTAGTAATCCTAACAAATTTCTAAGAGTTAACCATTGCATTTACTGCAGTATTCCAGTGGTTAGGATCATGATTTTAACCTTTGGTGTTGTGGTCATACCTCTCACACATACCACCCCCCCCACATTCACACTTTGTGATGTGACACATTGTCTTTCAACATGAGCAAAATGAGATATGAAATGTGCTGCTTGCTTTTTCTAACAGTGTGTTGCACCTGGGTCATGGCTGCAAATGGTCAAGCAACCAGCCTAGCCACCCAGTTAATTAAAAAATAAGTAAATAATAATAAACAGACATGGCCTTAATTCACAGACAAGCTATGCAGTACACAGCATACAGCTGTGTAGGAATCAGCAATGTATAGACTGACAATGATTCTTAGTTTCATGTTGTGCTGTGGTACAGGGAGTATGCATGTACTGCCAATGATATATACAAATAGAGATTACTGTATACTTCCAAAGAGCTGAATCTGGGAATGAAATGTGCTGCTTTTTTTCCTGGACAGATGTTCAGTACAGCTTCCCAAACTTGCATGACCTAGCATACAAAGGGAGCATGTCAAATCGGTGAAGTTTGTTTAGCTGAATGTAAAACATCTGAACTTCACGGACAGTGGAGTTTTCATAATCAACTCCTGTGCGATGTCTGAGTTGGTATTTATAACTTCAGTAGGTGTAGGGGTGACCCCCCACAAGGATGGTACAGGGGGCTTCCCCTTGCAAAAAAGTGTTTTCTTATCTTCACTGAATGCAAGGTCATTGAGAAATTTTCAAACTTTTGATCATCACTGAACTTCCTTTGGCAAGTTGACATGATTCCACAAACAAAATGGTGGTTTGTCCCATAATGTATACCTATTTTTGTGACATGTAGGAAAATTACAATTACAATCAAGTTATATGAAGGGATATGAATCACTTTATTTTGCTGTCATTCAGTTGTGAGTTGAAGTGCAAACTGCTGCCTATGATCTCCCCTGACCATTCATGGACACAAGCTTGTGCAGAGACCTGCAGGACGATGTTTGTTGCAGGTACTTGCTCACTATATACCATTCAGAAATTATATTGTAAGCGTGACTCACAGGCTGCCATTTTATCCTCCATTTTCTGAAGGAGAGCAGGAGCATGACCAATCTTCTTCTTCATGTCCAATTTAGGAGCTAGCTGCTCTTGGATCTTTATAATGATTCGTTTAGGATAGGAAGATGTCTGGTATGTTCTGGCAAAGGACATCAGTCATATACATTACTAGGTTAGGTAAATAATTTGGGCATTGGCATTATGACCTGTGATCCTACAATTTGATAATCTTTGTTCAAGGGGAGCAAAAGTTAGGCAACAATTCCTTGAATGGTACTACACGTGGACAGCACCATACTTTTTCTTGTTTTATATATGAGACATTGTTCTTGTCAAGGTCAGCACAGCAAAATAGTTGTGGACTTCTGCATTGTGCTTCAATGTTAGGTCATGGTGGTGGTGTCATTTACTGTAAAATACCAGGTATATTTATCATGGAGCTCTGCAGAGCACTGTTACAGGCAGGGCTGGTGTTACCATTTTGGGGGTCCCTAGCAGATGTCAAGTTGGGGGCCACTTGAGGACTTCAAGTCTACGTATCACCTTGTCACTGCTACCCTTCCTAAGCAACATTTCAGTTTATACTGCAGAGTTTTAGGAGTAGTGCACATAGACTGACCTGTAGCTATAGTACTCTTACCTTACAACAGGCCTGCGTACCACACTATGTTGGACCATCTCGCAAAGGGATATTTATGTTTACTGGCATTTAGTTGCAACAATGATACATTGCAGCAACTTTATGTACAGGTCTGGACTTAGGTGAAATGGCATCCTAGACCTGCTGTTTCAGCACCCCCCCCCCCACACACACACACACACACACTCCAGTCTTCCCATTTTATCCTCCATCTTGGGCTCCCCATACTATACACACTACTTTGTTCTTCCTTTTCTCTCATTTTGCCTTATTCTTCAGCTTTTACAACAAGCCATAACTCCCTATATGCTCTGAAGTGTGTTTTAAAGATTTTTTTTCTTTTTACACAATCATTTCAACCAAAGATGACTTAAACAGAAATTATGATTGAAGAAATAAATTGTGTTGCTGTACAGCTTTACTTTTCCTTGCATCCTTTCAACACATCTTTCCTGACCAAGACAGCACAATAATAACCATTTAGGAACTAACTCAAATAAGCCAGGGCCCAAGAAGCCATAGGGTTATAGATGTTCTGGTGTGAATTTTAGAGCATTTGCCAAGCCTTTTAATCCAGTGGTGACCTAAATAAAAAAAAAAACATGAGTAAGAAAAGCATTTCAGTCTTCTTTTTTTTTTTCTTCAAGAAAGACATAAGTTGTACCCAAGACTTAATGTTCAAAGATGACAAAATTGTAGCAACAAAAAAACTAACAAGCTTCTTGTTATCTGGATACACAAGTCCTAGCTGGCAATTGCCTGCCTCTCTAACCCCCCCCCCCCCAAAAAAAAAAAAGTCTGCCTAAGCATCACTCTGGTGTTATGCTGTGGTGAAAGTATAGGTTCAAACTGCCACAGTCATGTATTTCAAGTGACTGCAGACATACATATACATAGCATGCCTCCTCACTCCTCAACCCAAACTATCAAAGGCAGCTACCTGTATGCATTCCTGAAGTGTGATTGTGAGGAAAGTAAAACAATGACTGCAGTAATGTATTCTGCTGTGTTGTTCCTACAGAGTACCCTGCCCCTATAGAAGCCACAGTAACATTCTTTGTACATCTCTGAGGTTTGTGAGAAAAGTAAAAGAAATTAATGACCACACTGTCCTGAGCCCAAACACAACCTATAATGGCCTCATGGACACACCTCTAAGGTTTGACTGTGATGAAAATTAAAGAAGTAATAACCACACAACCCCCCCCCCCCCCCCACACACACACACACACAGCCTACAGCAGCTTCTGTACACACATATGCAAGCAGGACTGGTGGCCATATCTAGCCTGTTCAGGTTGAAAAGTGTAATCAGAAAATTAATATATTTTTCTTATTTTTTCCCAACCACCAACAGCTTTTGTGGGGTCCCTACAAAGTAAAGGATGATTAAGTGAGCCCCCTGTATCCATTTATATAATCTGGGCAGTGGGAGCCCCTAGATTCTTAGAAGATCTAAATGTCTAAATGTTCTACGACATATTTTATGCCTCACTTTTGAAATATAATTACATGTTAGCTACATTGTTTACTGATACTCAGAAGAAAAATGTAGGTGCCCTGGCATTACTGGGTATGTGCACACAGATAAAAATCACCAATACATTTTACACACACACACACACACACACACACACACACACACACACACACACACACACACACACACACGTATAAGTTGTAGCAATACTAGTTTTGTACCACTGGTACTGGCATACCAGATCAGTGACTGCTGTTTAGCAGTTAAACAGCAGGTGTAAGTCACTTTTATTTACCTGAATGTGGAGTTATGCAAACCTGTTACTATCCTTGATTTCATAGACCTTCCCTAACTTTGCTCAAAATTTTGCTCTGTCCTTCATAAAAAGTTTGATTTGTTTGTGAATCATTCAGGTCTACGGACAGTCAATAAATCTAGACACCAGAGTTTTATACTTATTCAGCAAAAAAAATGCATGCTGATGCAAAATGTGTTATTTTATTAACCTTTTAATTGAATTAGAGTAATATTTAAAACATGTCTCTCATTTTGAGCCTTTATTCTGATATTAGTGGCATTGTGCTGAACTCTTCAGCAAAGAAGTTGGGAGTTATAGTATCTACTCTTCTGCCAGTTTTTATAAAACTCCCCGTATGAGAAAACCATCCCTGAAAATCAGAAGCATGAGCTGTTTGTAAACTCAAAGACATGCATTGAGATCAGTCATGCTGGAATGATGATCTCTCTAGTACTGACTAATGGTCATTACCAGCTTTATTCTAACAGAGTCATATCACAGTCCTGCTCAGGTTAAACAGCCTAATCAGGAAATTAATACATTTTCTCCTCCTCATTTTTCCCCAATCAGCTGCAGCTTTTATGGGGCCCCCACACACTCAAGAATGATTGGGGTGGGGGGCTTGCAGCCATGGGTATTGCAGGTACCTAAACCTGGATATGTTGTTAATATTAGTGGAGAGAATGTCCACCAGCAGGGTTTAACTAAGCTAGGGGCAATATGTCAGTGGTAAAATATTTAATGGAATTGTGAAAGCTGTTGCTTGATAAAACAATGTTACTATAACCAGCGATATCTTTGAATTTTAAAGGAGATATAAATAAGAGTTATTACCCACCTGGTTTATTAAAAATGCAAGATTCATGTACTAGCTTTTGTTGTTTTGACAGACATGTTACAAAATATCAAGATAACTTGCAGTTGTTGGGGGCCTTCCAGGAACAGGGGGGCCCCAGCGACTGCAGAATTTGCTGGTGCCTAAAGCCGGCTATGGTTACAGGGTGATGTTATACTGCAGCTCCTCAGGGTGCCTGGTGTATGCTCATGTGAATCAGGAGTTAACCATTTGGAATGTCGGGACCCACTAGACTGAGTCACAAAATATGTAGGCTAAAAGGCTGAAATATGGACTTGAATATACTAAGTCTGAAATGGCCGTTTCCTAGAACATTCATTCCAAGATGTTGGGGGTGGGGTTGCTCCACACAAATGAGTGAAGGATGGCTTGGACCCCTGCAAAAAAAGAAGTCTAAAAGAGAAGAGCAATGTCTATGATTCACTCTTCTCTTGCTTATATGGTACATTTTTTTTTTACTTGCCTACACTTGGCATTTCCAGTGCCGACATTTCATTAATGAGCCATACCAGGGCCATAATTCTATGTAGGCATGCTAATCCATGAACAGGCATGTAGCTGATTCCTACCTTTTACACAGCTGATGGGGCTATATTTACACTGCTGCTTATATGTACTGTTCTATCATTTTACCTTATACAGGTCAGAGTTTTATGATGAGACCATTTGCTTTTCTACAAGCACAAAATGAGATATAAAGTGTGCTGCCTACTGCAGGAGGAAGAAAAAGGCATCTGCCAAGGTTATTTTTACTCAGAAATGCTATTTGTGTTTTGAATATATTCAGTTCAAGGTCAGGATAGATTCACTTATGACAAAAGTCAAAATGCCTTTCTTTCCTGCAGGTTCAAAAGACAGATACTCTCAACAGATGCCTCAACTCTAGTCTGTTCGTGATAAGGCTATAGCTGAGGCTTGCAAAGGTGATGAAGGTGGCAGCAACTTATAAGAAGGGGATCCTGGACTGTCACTGGCAAAGATGAGTGGATAGCTATGTGTTCTGGATAGAATGGAGATGACTGGTGATTCATTCATCCAGCTAACTCCAACAGCTGAGTCACTGGTGGGAGTGGGGTGCAGCGTACACCAGCAGCTAACCTTTCACATCATGTAGTGACTGATCACAGTAATGTTCCTCTGACATGGGCTGGTAGATGGGTTGCTGCTGCTGCTGCTCATTCCCCATCCTTTTCCAAGCCTGTTGTGACCCCATTCTCTTGTTTCATGCTGCACACCCTGTGTGCTATCACTCCTAATTACCATTTGTATTCCTTCTTTCTGTCTGTTCATCACATGCCTCCAAATACTAGTCTGTGTGCATCCATCCCTGTTTGTCTGTACTGATGTATATTTGTCTGCCTCTCATTACAGACTGACATAACCTCTTTCCTACCCTTCTTTTTCAAGCATCCGTCCCTCTCTTTCCTTATTTCTATATAAATAAACAAACTGGGCATCGTTCCCAGCAAAACAATTTGCCTCTCCTTTTCCCGGTCCAAAATACAACTATATTTTCTTCTTGTGTGTATCCTTCTGCTTACTGCTTTCCTATACAACCCTTTCCTCCCCTTTGTGCCTGGATAGTACTGTATATACAAATGCTGCATTTCTGAACTTTGTTATACTTCATTTTGTGCCATCCTGCCAAGGAGCGCAAACACTCTGGAATAGAATCCCAGTCCATGTTAGGCAGAGCCCCTCACTGATTCTATTCAAGAGAAATCTTGACGAGTGGATAGGAGATCGTAGGTTTACCCCGGGGGTCATCTCTGTGTCACTACTAGACAGGGGCATAGTAAACTAAACCCTAAAAGGGCGTAGTATTCTCATCCTAAGGGGTGGTGAAAGCCACACACACTCTGGCTAGGCTTATAAATGCCCTAGGGCAGATAGCCTAGTACGAACCTATGAACCTATGAACAAACACAGCCTCATTATATTCACTGCTTGCTTCTGAGATGCAGTGGTCTGTAATGCAAGGTTTTCAGTTCTCATGAAATTCAAGCAAGGTGGCACATGGTTACTGTACAGGTTTTGTTCTGTAATTCTGCATATCTTTCAGTGAACAGTTATATCTGCTTGTGCACTTTCTATGCTGATCAGTTGTGTACTCCAGAGTATAGGTTTTTCACAAAAGAGGTTTGTAATTACTGCCTAGGTCATGTGTCGTGTTGTGAAGCTGAGCAAGCCTTGTACTGAAGTGCAGCATATTTGTATGAATTACAACCATACAAATACACACAGAGACACACAGACAGACATACAAACACATACAGATACACATTCATTCATGCAAACTAACACACACAAACGCACATACACACACACACACACACACACACACACACACACACACACACACACACACACACACACACACACACACACACACACACACACAAAATATCTATAGTTTGATTTCCTCTTCCAAAAACATCAATAAGTTGATACCTTATATGTTCATAGGTTCATAGGTTGGTACTAGCCATAACAATTCCCTGGATATTTCTTCCAACAATAATTACTTCCCTGGACCCATGTCTAGCAGGGCGACTGATGTGATCCCCAAGCTGAATTTCCTATCTCTCATCCAATCATCAAAGTTCCTTTTGAAGAGGGCCAAGGAGGCACTCTGCTTGACATGTATGGGCAGTTTATTCCAGGGTATGGGGAGCCTCTGGGTCAGGAACCTATCCCTCCAGCATGTTGACAAGGTTTAGATCCCTGGAGTGTGTGGCTCTGAGAAAAGGAAGTAAACTGAGAAATAGCTACTTCTTCATGGTCTGTAACAGGATAAAATATAATGTAAAAATTCCAACTAAACACAAAATTGTCCCCAATGTATAGCTGAGCCATAGAGTACCCATAACACTAA
Organism: Protopterus annectens; assembly: GCF_019279795.1. NCBI lineage: Eukaryota > Metazoa > Chordata > Ceratodontiformes > Protopteridae > Protopterus > Protopterus annectens. Next base: position 799,016,312 of record NC_056734.1, read on the forward strand.
ATTCAGCCACAAAACAAAAAAGGAGAATAAAATAATCTATAAAAGTCAGACATTATTGTTCCATTCATTTCAAAGACAAAACAGTAAATTAATGAAACATAGAAGAAATTAAAGTGCTGTCTATTCCAAAAGGTTATGCATTCCCTCACTAAGTACCAGCTGGGACTATGACAACAGACATTTGACTTCTTGTTAAGGAAATGACTCACTGTGTCATAATGCCTCATGGTGTTAGCCTCTCAAGAGCTGAGGTTAATCACATGAAGCTAAATAATAAATGACATGCAAATATCTCTTGACTTAAGTGGGAGAGGGAGGATGAGCATGTTACTGAGCATGGACTTATTCTTCAAGATTTTATGTTATCCTAAGCACATCATTTTCATATCTACTAACAAGAGAACTATCCTTGGTAATAGGTAGGATAGAGCCCTGGCTAACAATGCTGGGTGGTCCCCATTATGAAAAATGGACCCTTGATAATGGCAACTGTATTAGAAGACCTGATCTGGATATCATATCCAGCTTGTAATGATTTGTAAAGGTACAGATAGAAGACCATGTAACTGTTGCACTAATCTTATCAAGGGCTATATTCTTAAAACCTTTCCAGAGTCAGCAAAAGTTCTAACAGGCTAAGCCTTAAAAAAATGTGGGTAGAAGTTAATTTGTGTTTTAGCTATAGACTATTTTAATGGGAGCCATTCATTAAAATGCCATTTTATCAAGTTAACTCCTTAGAAAGTGATGCTTCCCTGATGTTTTTGGAAAGTGACTGTCCACTTATTCCCCATGTGTGGGGATTCACTCACATCCTCTTACTTACTGAAAAATAAGGGTCAAACTTCTGGGAAATGGAGCAAACTTGAAGAAATGGTGTTTTAATGAGATAGTCCCACTGAAATGACTTGGATCCTAAGATGCGACATATTCTGAAAACCATCTTGCAAGAGTGATCTATGAGACATTAATTACTAATTTTTGTTCGAAAAGGAAAAGAAAGGTAGACCATCTTATCAAATAGGCTTAGTTCTAACCATATGAAGCCTCAGCAGATGGTGCATACATACATCACATACTCCACAAAATCCAACAGAATGGAAAACTGGTGAATTAAAATACTCTCTATGATTTGACTCAATGATGACTTTAGTTTTTTTATTATTATTTATTTATTTTGTTATGAAAGAATTAGCTCAAATAGATACTCTTGAGTTTGTGAAATATCAGAGAGGATGAAATCTTTTCACAGAGGTTGTAATTCAGAAATTTTCCTAGCTAATGTAATCACAACCAGGAAAACTTTTTCAAGTAAGAAACTTTGCATTTTATAAATTTACAGGTTCAGTAGGGGCAAATTTCATTTTTTTCTGGTTCAAATACAAGTTTTAAGGGAGTATAGGATCTCATAGTAGAGGCCTTGACAAGAAAGCACCTTTAAGAAAAGCTGTATATATGTTTAGTGTGTGAGACTAAGGCATTTGTATAAAGCCCATGGTGAAAGCTGGAAACAGCAGTTAAATTACATTTAATTGAGTTACAACCAAATCTTTATTTGCAAATTAACAAGGTAGTCCATAGCTATGATAGCAAGTTGTGAGAATAGCTGTAGTCTGTTGGCAGTGGCCCAGAATGGATAGTGTGACCATTTGTCTTCATATGTTATTTATTTATTTATTTTTTTTTTGTTTGCTTGTAAAGGGCTTTTATGAAGAAGAAGATATGGTCTTAATCATCCATCCAGAGAAGGGGGGGTTATTAGATATTAATAGACAAGGAGAAACCGGGTATCTAGTCAAAGAGAATACATGTCTGTGTAATTCCTGTCTGATTGGTGGGTCAGTAGAATTTTTGTGTGTTTCAAGAACTAGGCCTTCTCCAGAAGATGTAGAAGTGTCATAGGGAAAGATATCTCATGGTGCCCATAAAAGACTATAAGAATGACATTAATTTGTGAATTTTTGCTTCTGAATAAATCATATGGTCATTAAAAGGGGAAAGCATAAATGAGTTGAAGTAGATACTTGTGGCAACAGCCTACCTTGCGGGGATTCCTAGTTCAGTAACAAGGAAGAGAAAGGTTCTGCACTTGGTACTGGTCAGGGAGGCAAAATGATTACAGCTCCATTTTCCATAAATTAAGAACATTTTTCTGACCTCCCAAGAAGATGAGGGACTACTTATGTAGCAGAACGAAGAATTTGCCCAGTATCTCTGCTAGAGAACTGGCCTGCACAGTGATATTGGATCATATGATCACAGGATATACAAGTGAATCTAATCAAATGCTAATTGTGCCTTGCCATTGGCCACTTGCAGGCTCTACCATCCCTTTCAAGAAGGGTAAGGCTTGCAAGCCATGGAATAAATTTTATGGTACCCATCCAGTTTTCCAAGTTATGTTTGAAGGACAACAAGGTATTGCATTACTTGATCTGTAGGGATAACCTGTTCTACTGTAAAGGGAGGGACCAAAGGATGAATCTCTCCTTCTAACTTGCTTTATTTATTTTTCCTGGTGAAGGTTGAGATCTTTTGTTTTAATGCTGGCTGCAGTACTTGACTTATTGAGAATAAGGAGGGCAAGGATAGGAGGATCCCTAAGCCCATAGTAATGGAAGCACAGATCTCTACTCAGGAGTCTATACAACACTGAGTACAGGAAAAAGGAGCACAGATCTCACCTCAGGAGCCTATACAACACTGAGTACAGGAAAAAGGAACAATATCTCTCATCAGAGCCTATACAACACTGAGTACAGGAAAAAGGAGCATAGATCTCTCCTCAGGAGCCTATACAGCACTGAGTACAGGAAAAAGAAGCACATATCTCTCCTCAGGAGCCTATACAACACTGAGTACAGGAAAAAGGAGCACAGATCTCACCTCAGGAGCCTATACAACACTGAGTACAGGAAAAAGGAACACATATCTCTCATCAGGAGCCTATACAACACTGAGTACAGGAAAAAGGAGCACAGATCTCTCCTCAGGAGCCTATACAGCACTGAGTACAGGAAAAAGAAGCACATATCTCTCCTCAGGAGCCTATACAACACTGAGTACAGGAAAAGGGAGCACATATCTCTCCTCAGGAGCCTATACAACACTGAGCACAGGAAAAAGGAGCACAGATCTTTCCTCAGGAGCCTATACAACACTGAGTACAGGAAAAAAGGGTTCGAGTCTCTCCTGGTAGCAAAAAGATTTTTTGAGGCTAGAGGTACCTTTGTTAGGAACTTCTGTCTTTTTCAAGTTTTTTTTGAGGTGTCTAGTATGACACATACCAAAGTATGTGTTATATTTTATAAATGTGCCTGACCAGGACATAGTATAAGGAAACAATGATTTATTTGGTTTTAGAGGAGATGCCTTTGCAATTAGTTGTGAGATATAGAAGATCTTCCTAACTAAAGGAAATAGACCTATCAACACAGGTACCCAGGCCTCTAATGAATCTCTTGTTTTATAGTGAGGTGATAATGCACTAGGGCTGAAGCAATTTGTTATTTTCTGAAAGTGACAATACTGAATTCCTTGGCAATTAGTTTAAGCCCTTTTTCAGTTCCCTCACTGTTTACTCGTGGTGTTTCATTTTGAAGGGAATAAGTATCTTACAATTACTTGACAGCTACATCGACCTTGCAATCATCAGCAAAGTTTGTTAATCAAATAGGCTCATAGGCTCATAGGTAAGTAATAGGCTAGCTGCCCTTGTGGACCATTTTAAGCCTAGCCAATTCCCCCTTCTTGTGCTTGAAGTAAGCTATCAGATATGGTAACAGAATCACCATACCCATCCTATGGTTGACAATATAGATTACTTCTAACGAGAATAATTGGGATCATACCATAGATCATTTGAGGGGACCCATGGATAGAATTACGCATTTAGAAGCTGCAGCTGTCCACAAGTAGTATCAGTATCAGCAAATGTCAATTATATAATAATTATATTTATTATAATTTAATATGATTATACTTAATTAATTGTACAAATCAATATTATCAGTTTTCCGCTAACAGAAATAAATGCCAAATAGGAGGCAGCCCAACACAGATCTCTGGTAGACACTTCTGTGCTCCTTCTCTCTAACTGTAGAAGTGTCACCAACTCTGACTATATGTATTCTGTCATCAAAACAGTTAGTTATCTAGCATACCACACAGGAATCAGTGTTTAATGCCATAAATTTATTTACAATTTCATTCCTTGGTCAATTCAAGAAAGGCAGCATGGACAGTAAGCAACTGTCTAATACTTACAGGACCTTTTCAAAGAAGTTTACAGGATTTTACACCATGACCTAAACAAAGCCAAACTGCTGTGGGTCAAGCCTAATCAAGTTTTTGATATCATGATTTATGAGACTGGCAATGATGCCCTTAATGGGTCTGCACATAAGACTCATAAGGCTAATGGGTAAGTAGCTTCTACGGTCTGTGGTGGGTCCACCATTGTGGAAGGGTATGACTACCACAGTGCACCAGGTTTAGGGGAATAGCATGCACAATGGCTTATGTTAAACTGTTTAAGGAGGGACTCAGTAAGTGCATGCTTGATGCTGTTTGAGATCCATGGAAGAAGCATTTTTGTTTTTTTAGGGTACTTTAAGGTCATAGTCTTTGGTGAATAAGGTTTGACTGTAGTTGAGAGGATTGTTTCGGGGGAGAAGCCAGATGCCAACTTGTCTGTTAGTATGTTAACAATATTTTTCCAGGTTGAGGGGTTGGTATAATTTTTGAGACGTTAGGGGAATCATTTCTTAATTCTCTGACATAACTGAAATTGGACTTGCCTATATATAAATATTTTTTTGTTTTTTATCTGGGCAGGGACACAAGATGATTTGGACAAATGTATCCGTTTCATGCAGGAGAGTGCTGATTTTCTGAGATTTTCTTATGTGGTGGATAAAGCTAGTATTTACTATTTGGATATCAATTTTTCTAAACAAAGTGATGGCACTTTAAAAACTAGAATATACAGGAAGCCAACATTTTGTAATATTTATTTATTTTTTACTAGTTGCCATCCTATGCATGGGAAAAAAGGCATTGTGAGAAGTCCATTGATCCGGGTTTCTAGCGTGACATCAGATAATGGGGATTGTCTGAGAGAATTTAATTTTGTGAAGGACATGTTTAAGGAGAGGTGGTATCCACCTGATCTCTTGGACTCCATAGGCAATGAAATTTGGATGAGTAAACAAAACAAATATGCTCCCATTATCAAGTTTAGGCTTGGCCATCAAGTTAATTTACAAAGTATGGACACTACTAGGGAAATTGAACCATTTAAGGTCAACAATATGGTTATGCATTATACGGTAGAAGCTAGATGTTTTGAAAAAATTATTTCTAACAACTGGAATTTATTACAAGCTGGTAGTGACATTTGTCACTTACTTATTTCCAGACCGGCTTTTACTTATGAAAATAGAAGTAATTTTAAAGTGATATTGGAACATACTGGGTGCACATATGGGATCCCCACTTCAAGAAAATGTGAACATTGTACATATTGTGCATATGTTAATGTTAACAAAGATGGCAAGGTGCTCAGTAAGATCAAAACATGGAACGTGGGTACATCTGTAAACTGCAACACAAAAAGAATTATTTATTTAGCTACCTGTTGCTCATGAAATGCATTTTATATTGGTAAAACCAATAACTCCCTTAAACAAAGGATTTATCAGCATATTTATAGTATTAGAAGACGGGACAATAAATGTGCACTTGCTCGACATTCATTATATTGTTTAAACTTTAATAAGTTTGTGTTTCTAATTTTGAAACAGCAGGTTTTGCACAATACTGGTGGTGATTGGGAAAATTAACTACTTGGGAAGGAAATGAAATGGCAGCTTAAATTTGATGCTACACATCCACCAGGGTTAAATGACAACATTCTATTTCTAGTGAATTAAAGAGAAGGGCTTTGGAAATGTAATTTATTTTAATTATTTTCAACTATTTTTAACTATTTTTTATTATTTTCAAATTATCTTAATTCTTCACATGTATTTATTGTAAGCATGTTCTTTAAATGCATTGGTTGTTTTTGAGGGATGTATTTCTTTGAATGTTTTTAAGTAGAACTTTGAGTTTAATATGGGTGGTTCTGAAGATGTCCGATTTGGCATTCGAAAGTGCTTAACCATTCTCTGTTTTACTTGGATTTATTAAAATGCTGCTTTGTGGTTTCCTTTCGGACTGTCTTGGTTTTCTTTGGATAATGTAATCTCTAATATATTACATTTTAGAAATGTTGTACTATTTAACAAGTGTTTATTTAAACTGGCAGATAATCAGGGTTGGTTATTCTAAAACATCCCATTATATTTGACTATAATATTGTTGGTCAGATGTAAATACTTATAAATAGCTGTGATGGTATCAGGTTTGGTGATACTGTTGGGTCTGGAGATGATGCTTGTAAATTTAGATAGCTTGTTTTAAAATTTGAGGAGGTCTGTCCATCTGAAATCCTTGAATGCAGGGTTTTAGAGATTTTGAAAGATCAGTAATCAAAAAAAAAAAAAACTTTGAAAACTGTCCTGACTGTTGGAAGACACTAAGGCAGAGAATACACTATAAATTAAATAATAAATAAGTTATATTAAATTTTAGTTGTTATTTAATTTAAGGTGTGTTCTCTGCCTTATTGTTTTCCAATGACCAGGAGAGTTTCTGGAGATTTTCTGATTACTGTTTTTATTATATCTCTGAGAGACCTCAGCTTTGTTTTTGTTTGTATATTTTGAAAGATATGTTTACAAGTTATGGTCAGACATATCTAAATGGGAAACCACAGGGGTGGCATACATAGTGACTGTGTTAGTCAGGACCACATCAAGTCAGGACCACATCAAGAATATCATGTCATCTACTTGGGATTGTTAACTATCTGTTCCAGAGATTTTTTTTTTATATGAAGTCTATGATTCTGTGCAGATACCTAATTTTGGAGGTATAGGTGCTTTATTTTATTGAGAGGTAGTTGAAATGTCCCATTATAAAGATATTTTTATAGCAGGTAGTTACTTAGGTGTATTTTGGAATTTTATGAGGTCATTAGGGCACATGGAGGGTGTCCTATAGCAGACTATAAGCTGGTAATGTGTTTTGCTCTGAGTAATGTTGAATTCGATAAGTTTGATATGTGTTTTTCCTGGGAATCTGTCTAGAGATAATGTAGTCTTTGAGAAATACAGAAATGCCAGCACAGTTATTATCAGGCCTGAATGCATAGTAGACACAAAACCCAATTTTGGAGGTAGTGCTATCTTTGCATTGAAACCAAGACTAGTAACTGCACAAACACTGATGTGTTTAAAGTGTGTGAGAGTCTCAAGATCAGGCTTTTTCTCATTAAGTCATTTAGCACTGAAAAAAGCCACAGTTATGTGCTCTAATTTTTGGTTATAAATGTCTCCCACCACATTAGGATGGTCATTGGACAGGGTCCGCTCAAAAAAAGTCACTGCGGGGTCAGTTAGGGCTTTAGACAGTATGTGGAAGGAATGGAATAAGAAGTGCAAGCCGCCCTTGTAGAGGAAAGTGGTATTGTCAATCATCTTGTCTCATGCCGATGCATACCACATCATCATAGAATGACACCACATAAAATCAAGTTTTGAAGCCAGTTATCGTTTATTTATATATAGGTAGCATTCTAGGCAAAGGAAGGATTCCACTCTGTGCAAGTGTCTTGCCTGCACTGGACAGATGTATGGTGGGATCCATCATGTCCTTATGCATGCTTGTCAAGGTTGTGTGCCTCAAATCATTCAGACCTACATGGGCTACCATGAGATCATAATCATATCTGCCCAGTGAAAGGAACTCTTAAATGTCTTATGACATCACAGAACCTGCCACTGGAAAGGCAGTTAACTATAACACTCTACAATTTGTATTTTGTTTTAAATTGCAAGCCTTGCTGAAGTCACATGGCTAAGTTCAATGGCTTGATTTAATGCATGTGCTTAAAAGTTTGTAAATATGCAATAAATGTTTCACAAGTGCATTCATAATTGTGTTCCTAGAGCAGAAAATATGAAGTCAACATTTGAAATCATCTGCTACCAGCAAGAGCAGCAAGAGTTTAAGAGCGCAGAACTTCAAAGAAATCGTGAGGATAATTCATGGCAAAAGCATTCAAAAATATTGAAGTTGTATAACATATTTTCAAATTTAATCCACACAACTGCAACTCCTCCAATATGAGCAGTGGGCACAACTTATACAAAAACTGACACAAATCAAGGAAGTTCAAAAAATCGGCACACATACAGTTCAGCAAAATTCAGCAATCATAATCACTTCAACTTAGTTATGTAAGTTAAAAGTTGCAAAGGTTCACTTAATTAAATATGACATCATTTAAAGAGCAAGCTTTCATCTCAAGCAGAATATCCTCAGAATTTTACATTTACACAAGTGCATTAAACAAAGCCATAGAATGTAGAACAAGGAATTAGCTGTATGACTTGACAAGGTTTGCAATTTCAGTGAAATGCAAGTTGCCCTGTGTCATGAACTACATAAAATATGTAATTAAGAAATTCCATTGTTTGTGGCAAAATAATTTGTCAGAAAGTTAGTGAATTTAAATTTGGCTATCTCTTCATGGGTTTTGGCATTTGACAATTTAATAGTCTGTCATATGGCAGGTTATAATTAGGAACATTTCTGTGAAAGTGTGCCTATGGATTTTTATAATACTGTGTAATGAAGAGTAAATGTTAAAAACCATGGGTCCTTAACACAGAGGAATGGGGCCTTAACTCTATTAACTTAGATGACCTAAGATCAACTAATACCTAAGGTGTAAGAAGAGTTTAAATAGGAGTGGTGGGCAAGAATGACGTTGCCAGCTTGCCCAATCCAGAAGGGAGGAGTTTCTGGTCATGATGAAGACAAATCACCAGTGATGGGGTATGCCATAATTACAATGCAGATTACCAGTAAAGGCTTTGGAGTGTCTGGTAGCAGTATAACTACCTTATAGTCTGGGCAAAAGGGGGCATAGCTAGTAAATCTGTGTCAGCCTTTCCCAGGTATGTATGGCTATGTGTGTGTGTGCGTGTGTGCGTGTGTGCATGTGCGTGTGCGTGTGTGTGTGTGTGTGTGTGTGTGTGTGTGTGTGTGTGTGTGTGTGTGTGTGTGTGAAAATCAAATCTCCAAGAGTGTGTATGTCAGCTGCTTGGAGCAGGGACACAAAGCACTTGTTTCATAGAGAGAGGGGTGGAGGACTTAGCTTGCACACTTGGCTGAGGACTCAACTCTACAGCTGTGCCAGTGGGGAGTCTTATCTGAATCTGGGGAGAGATGGAAACCCTGGCCCTTGAATGAGTGTGTTCTGTGTTTGCCTTAAGTGAAATCAGCTTGATGCAGACAGCTGCATCTGAAAATAGTGGGTGTATCCATTTTTGTTTCAAGTGAACGTCCCTCTCCAGTGTCAGGGGTGAGGATTCAGAATCCTTGATTACTGGCCTGGAGTGGGGAAGTCACACATTGCTGAGCAGTGGTGTGGATATTAATTAAAATTATGAAGCCTGTAGGCAGTTGTCAGTGAAGGTAGGTGGACTCAGAAGCAGTCACAAGGTAAACATGCAGAGTTTCACTTTCACAACAGTTTTCATTTGTTTTTTGTTAGTTTAGTTTAGTCAGGGGAAGCAGGCAAAAATGTCAGTAGAGGATTATGGCAAGCTGACAATGAACCAGTTAGTCAAGGTATGGGAAACCAAAGGCTGGTGCATGCCAACCTGACTAAAGAGGAGGTGGTTTCAGCCTTAGTTGCAGCTCAGACCAGCAACCAGGGGGATAACCAGTCTGGTGATGAAAATTCCCAGCCCTCAGAAACAGGACAGTTCACCTTTTCTTCAGATGACTTAAAAACCCATCTGGAGTTAAAGAGGCTTGAACTCAAGGCCAAAGATTTGGAAATCAAATCAGCAGACAAACTGTGGCATTTGGAGGCTGAAGAAAATGAGAAGTAATGTCAACATGAGAAGGAGATGCTAAGTCTTCACCAGGGTCATGGAGGTAATGGGGAAGGGAATAACTGAACCCCAGAAGCAAAAAAGGTCAGTAAATTTCTTCCAGATTTTACACAGGGTGATAAATTTGATAGCTTTACTCATATATTTAAAAGAGTATGTAAAAAGTTTAATGTTGATCAAGGACTCTGGATAAGGTTCTTGACCCCCTTATGCCATGGTAAAGCTGTAATTGCTGTTTCTAAATTGTCTGAATTGATTATTTAAATTATGATAAAGTCAAACATTGTCTACTAGAATGTTTTAAGTTAACACCTGAAGCTTACAGAGGAAAGTTTCATGAGCATAGACGCAAGGCGGATGAAAGTGTGTGTGATTATATTGCTGAGTTAAGCACTTATTTTCATAGCTGGGTGAGTGGCTGTCAGATCACCACTTTTGAAGGGCTGGCAGAACTTTTGATCAGGGAACAAGCCCTTAGCACTTTACCTGAAGGCAGGCCAGTTATTTTACATTAAGAGTGTTCGTGGTCTGCACTCTTGTGGGAGGAGAGGCTGGACTCTGGCCTTCTGAGCTGGGAATTTCTGGTTAAAGGCTTATAGTGCCTGCATATTTGAACTGCTTCTTACTGAAATTGGTACACCTTGTTTGCTGTAGCATAGACTAGATCCAGGCCTGCTGAATCTAGCTTTGTTTGTATAACTTGAGCACTAATACAGGCATTCTTTAAAGTATTCAATTGTATTTATTACTGCTTGGTAGTAACTTAATTAAAGTGTAGCTATCATTCTAAGTCTTTTGGATTAAGCACTTGGGCTTCAGACTAGTTGTTTTACATTAGGAAGGTTTGTGGCCTGCACTGTGGTGGCAGGACAGGTAGCTTACATCCTTCTAAGTTGGGAACTGCTGATTGAGGACTCAGTGTCTGTTATTCTAAAAGTGTATTAGTTCTGGTTTAAGCACTTGGGCTTCAGGCCAGTTATTTTACATTAAGAAGGTTCGTGGTCTGCACTCTTGTGGGAGGAGAGGCTGGACTCTGCCCTTCTGAGCTGGGAATTTCTGGTTAAAGGCTTATAGTGCCTGCATATTTGAACTGTTTCTTACTGAAATTGGTACACCTTATTTGCTGTAGCATAGACTAGATCCAGGCCTGCTGAATCTAGCTTTGTTTGTATGCTTGTTGTTTGTTTGCTTGTTATTTCCCTGAAATGCTAATTCCACCTAAAACACGGCTTTTCAGTGCTTCTGTGGATCCCTAGTGATATCTGCATTGCTTACTGTTCTTATTTCCTTGTTTCACTTGAAAGAAAGTTACTGTTTGTCATTTTTGCATTTAAATTACCTGTAACACATTGCATTTAAGTTACCTGGCACTTGCTCACTAAAGCAATTATATAAGTCAGCACTAAAAAATTAAAAGCACTACACCCTCCCAAACTCCCCTTGAGTACCTTGTTCCCCACTGGCCCTTTTTTTCAATTATAAAGGAATTCCCAACACTATTCAAGCATTTCCAAAGGTCAGTTGTCAATCTCCTCTCCGGTCCAGCTGGTGAATCTGGGAATCTTGAGACAATGTTACAGCTGCCTCATGTGCACAGACAACCCTCTCCTCCTCCCAACAAATTCCAACACATGTGAGAGATGCAACCATATAGCCAAACTGGAGGCTAAGCTCTCTCAACTCAGTACTGGTGTAACCAGTCAGGAGGAGAAGGAAACCACACTCACTACAATTCCAGTCTCACATAGACCTACCACGACAGCAAACCAAATACATAAACACACAAAAACATACTTGGAGGCTCTAAATAAAAATCTGCCTAAGCAGCAGAGACCTCCAAAGCAGACACCCAAGCAACCGCTACCCCAAAACAAAACACGTGCAACACATAGCTCACAAAGCCAGTGTGCCAGACTGTCACAGCCCTTAAGGCTAAACAACACACCTGAAACACTTGTAATAGGTGACTCTATCGTCAGGCACACTGACGTCCCGCTCACCAGGTTGAACAAGGAGAAGGTCACAGTGAGCTGCCTGTCAGGCGCTAGGATCTGCCACATAACACAAGCACTCAGGTCACTCCAAGGCAAGTACAAATATGACTCGGTCATTGTCCATGCTGGTGTGAATGACCTGAGGCGTACTTCTCTGGACTACATGAAAAGAGACATAAAGGAGCTCTCTGAGCATGTAGCCCAGACTGGTAAGACCCTGACCTTGAGTAGCATCTTACCCTCATCAAGAATGATGCCACAATATGAAGACAAGATGATCAATTTCAACAATTGGCTTAAGTATTGGTGTCATTCAAAGGGGATCCAATGCCTGTCAGCCTGGGATGACATGCTCGACAAGCCACGATGCTTCACTAGGGACGGTTTGCACCTGTCACCCCTGGGCTTTCGGATATTGGCAAAGGCTCTTGCTTTCCCAATAGTGCCTTTTTTAGGCAAGGCTCAAAAGACAAAACCACCTCCATAGGTACCACAAGGGATAACAAACTAAGAGTAATGCTACTCAATGCCAGAAGTCTAAACCTCAAGATGCATGCACTCGAAACTCTCCTTAGCATGGAGAACATCGATATCTGTGCAGTATCAGAAACCTGGTTCAAGGCTCTCGAGAGCACCCCAGCACTACCAGGTTATACCTCATACCATGATGTTCGGCCCCAAAACTTCGACCGAACCACAAAAGGAGGGGGAGTATCAATATTCGTCAAAGATAACCACGCCTCCATGTTGGTGGCACAGCACGAAGCATCAGAGACTATCCATGTGCTACTAACAGTGGGTAAAACTGCCTTCCAGTTTATAGCCTGCTACAGACCACCCTCCCAAACCAAGGAACCCCACTCGGCCTTCCTGAGAACACTGGAAAATATGAAGGTCTCTCCAAACACCATTATATTGGGTGACTTCAACTTCCCAAACATAGACTGGGAGCATTACTGTAGCTCCAACACCCTAGCCCAAAGGTTCCTAGAATTTATAAACTCAAATGCTATGGAACAACTTGTTACCACTAGAGAGGAAAACATACTGGACCTGATCATCACCAACATGGGGACTCTATGCTCCAGACCAGAAGTGTATCCTTCATTGGTAAGATCAGATCATAAACTAATCTCACTGGATAGTCATATCCCGACCCCACCCCCTGCCCAGAAAAACCACAGTGAAAAACTTCTCTAAAGCAAATTTCACACTCCTCAAAACCGAGGTGGAATCCTTCAAAGCCCCCGAGCCTGTGGAAAATACGGCCCAGACCGCAGAATCCTTTATAAGCGCATTCTATGAACACCTTCAGGAATGCATGGATCATGCAATCCCAAATAAAACCAAGACCCAATCCTCCAAAGGCAGACGTCCTCTCTGGTGGACCCCAGCCATAAACAAACTATACAATAGAAGGAGGAAGCTACTACATGATAGAGCAAAATCCCAAAAAGGGAAGGCATCTCTGATCAGTATTAGCAAAAAACTACGGGCACTCATAAAATCATCTAAGGCCAGCTTCGAGAGAAAAATTGCACAGGTCACTAAGGATAATCACAAGGCTTTCTTTAGTTATGTTAGGAACCTCGGTGGGAATTCCCAGATATGCTCAGAATTGGTCCAGAATGAAAAAAATACATCGAACCCACAGACATTGCTAACATCCTAGCTGACAGGTTCAGCGCAAACTCCCTCCCCCCTCCCCACCAAAAGGGCAAATATCTATCCCAGCAGAGTGCTGCCCCCCTGACATCTCAGATGCTCAGGTAAGAGCCACCCTCTCCAAAGCAAAAAACACAGCATCAATGCGACCAGACGGTGTCCTGGGCTGCATCCTACATGAACTCCAAGAAGAGCTAAACCCAAACATAAAACTACTGTTCAATTTCAGCCTTACTACAGGATATGTACCCAAAGAGTGGCGTACAGCAACAGTGGTCCCTCTCCACAAAGGTGGAGCCTCAACGGATCTTGGAAACTATCGCCCCATAAGCCTGAGTAGCTTGGTCTGCAAAGCTATGGAAAGGATCATCATGAACCTCATAAATAAAGATATCGGGGACCTACAGACACTGGATCCTACCCAGTTCGGCTTTGTTAAGGGCAGATCCTGCCTCTTAAACCTGGTTGATTTCTTTGAAACAGTCACCAAGGCCATTGACGAGGGGAAGGTGGTCCACACAGCCAACATGGACCTCGCAAAAGCCTTCGATACAATACCCCACTCTGGCATTATAGATAAGCTCACCAGCTTAAATATAAACCCTTATGTCACTAGATGGGTTGCAAACTGGCTTAAGGACAGAACCCACATGGTTAGAATTGCTGGAGCCATGTCAGACTTCAAACCAGTTACAAGTGGCATCCCACAAGGCTCAGTCCTGGGACCGCTCTTGTTCGGTATATATTTCTCGGAGGTACAGGCCAACACGGAAGGACTGTGGCTGACCAAGTTCACAGATGACTGCAAACTGGGTGCCTTAATCAACTCTCCAGCCGACACAAGCATCCTCCAAAAGGGCCTCTTAGAAACAGACAACTGGTGCCAGAGCCATTGCCTGAAGCGAAACGCCAAAAAGTGTATAGTCATCCCCTTTGGCAAAAACAAAGTGCCCACAAATTACCACATAGGTGGTAATCCATTAAGTACAGAAGAAGTAATTAGGGACCTGGGGACCCAAGTTGATAGCAATCTCTCATTTGACAACCACGTGGCCAAAGTGGTTAGAAAAACATTTTATATAGCCCACCTAATCATGAAGGGATTCACATCTAGATCAGGGGAGGTCATTGTGCCTCTTTACTCATCCCTCATCAGGCCCATAATTGAGTACAATGCCCCTTTTGGGATGTACCTTACCAGACACCTGCAGCAACTGGAAAGACCCCAAAAGTACCTCACCAAGAGGATCAAAGGGCTCAGACAGATGCCATATGCTGCCCGGTTAAAGAAACTCCAGCTCTACTCAGTGGCATACCGCCTGCTCAGTGGCAATCTGTGCCTGACGTATAAAGCCATGTCCAACCTGGAATTAATGGACATGCTGCACCTCAGAAAATCCAAATCCCATCGAGCTACGTGCTTGAGAGACTTCAACCTCAGCACTGAAATAAATAGGGCATGCTGGAGGGACAGATTCATAACCCAGAGGCTCCCTTCACTCTGGAATAAAATCCCAGTCCTGGTTAGGCAGAGTCCCTCATTGACTCTCTTCAAGAGGAATCTTGATGAGTGGATGGGGGATCATAGGTTTACCCTGGGTATCACTTCTGTGTCACTGTTAGACAGAGGTACAGTATACTAACCTCAAAAAAGGGCATAGCAAAATTAATTTAAAATGGGTGGTGAAAGTCAAACACCCTCTGGCTAGGCTTATAAATGCCCTAGGGCAGATAGCCTAGTATGAACATATGAACCTATAACAATCTGGTTGGCAGACTGTGAGTGTAACTCTGCAGATGAGCTGGGGAAGAAAGGGGAAGGCATCACTGCACAAGAAGGGAATACCCAGTGCTACACATAGATATAAGGGAACCAATTGTGAGCAGCCTAAATCACCCCAACACAGTCCAGCAGTAATAGGGTAGGCCACTAGTTCAGGTACAAGGCCAGAATCAAGGATTAATTGTTTTAAATGTAACCAGTGGGGCCATGTATCACATAGATGTCCAGCGAAGCAAGATGGGGAACAAAAGGTGGGGGAGCCAGTAAGTGGGAATAACAGTATGTCAGTGGTAAGTTGTCTGGAGACAACAGGGGTACCAAACTATCCCTAGAGTTTATAACAGATCTTCGTGGATGGAAAACAGGCCACTGCTAAGAGAAACACAGCCTCTGACATAACCATTGCCTGCAGTGCCTAAAGAGGAATAGTATTTGCTTGGGCAGTCCATTCCAGTCAGAACTTTAAGAGGGACCCCTTTCCAAATGCCAGTGGCCAGGGTTCACCTTGACTGGGAGGGAGGAAAAGGAAGCAAGCAAGTAGGTGTGTTTGAGGATATCCCTGCAGATGTCTTGATTGAGAATGATTTTGATAATTCAGTTATATTGTGTGCATGCAGTTACACACAGTCAGCCATGGAGACAAGCATGTGGGTCTGGTAGCCTGGAGTAGACCCAGACAGATCCCACACCTGAAGCCAGGGATGGTGAAGTGGCTATTTCAGGGAAGGAGCTACTTTGTAGCAGTGAGCCTAATGGTGAACCACAGCAGCTGGTAGGTACTGATGTTCCCTTGGACAGAGTGACTGTAAGGGCAGAGCTGAGTGGTAGTACCCAGGATCAAAGTGAGGCACTGCTGTCAGAGGATACCAGACATCCTGTGGAAGGGAAGCTGGGAAGAGGTACAAAGATAGAGGTGAGACAGGATCAGCTTTTGGATCCTACACCAGGAGTCTTGAGGGAGGTAGCTAGGGTGGTGTATAATGCTCAAGGAAAAGGGGAGACTTTATACTAGAACAAAGGGTTACTGTATTGAGTGGACTCCTGAGGGAGGGCTAGAGGATGAGGTAATACAGCAGTTGGTAGGACCTAGAGTCTACCATCCGGCACATCTAGCCATAGCCCATGACATTTCTTTTGCAGGTCATATTGGGCATAAAACATACCAGCAGATGTATTAGGCAGAATGTTTGCTGGCCTGGGATTGCAAGGGATGTAACAGGGTACTGCAGGACTACTGAGCAATGTCTAAAAGTAGGCAAGGGAGGAGACAGGGTCAAGGCTCCTTTGATGCCTTTGCCTGTGACCGAGGAGCCATTTCAGAGGGTAGCTTTGGATATTGTGGGGTTTCTGAGTACCCCAAGATCCACAGGGAAGAAGTATATCCTGGTGGGAGTAGATTATGCTAGTAGGTACCCTGAGCGGGTGACTCTGTTCTCCATCAAAGCAGAGAAGGTAGCAAATGCTTTTTTAGAGATTTTAAGCAGTGTAAGTTTCCTGAGAGAAATACCGACTGACAGAGGTGCAATTTCATGTCAGACCTGCTGGCTTGTCTGTGGAACTGGTGGGGTGAAGCACTTAAAGACCACCCCCTAGCATCCCCAGACTAATGGTTTTGTGGGAGATTAAACTCTACATTAAAGACCATGCTATGGACATTTGTAGACCAGTATAAGAGAGAGTGGGACAAATATTTGTACTGTCTGCCATTTGCATACAGAGAAGCACCCCAGGAATCCACAGGTTTTTCACCCTTTGAGTTGCTGTATGGGCATAGGGTGTGAGGGGGCTTTTAGATTTGATTCATGATGAGTGGGATGGTGAGTGTGTATCCCCACAAGAACTCTGTTATAGTATAAGTTCTAAACCTCAGGAAAAAGCTTAGGGATCTCATGGACTTGGCTCAGGGGAACCTGGCAGGAGCCCAACAGCAGAAAAAGGTCTGGTATGACAGCAATGCTCAAACTCTAGAGGATGTTGTGGGACAGCAAGTTATGGTTCTTATTCCTGTCAGACACAATAACAGGCAGCTTTGGAGGGACCCTTCATAGTGGTAAGGAAGATCAGTGATGTTAACTACATGGTTGAACTGTTAGGTAAGCAGTAGGGGCACAAATTGTACCATGTTAACATTATGAAACCTTACCATGATGGTGAGGCCCTGGTGCTAAGTATTTGCAGTGTATGGCAGGAGGAGTTTAAGGGGGGATGTGGTGATTGATCTCTTCAGTGAGGCTCAGACTGACACCTCATTGGAAACGGTGGCAGTGTCCGATAGGCTATCCCCTACCCAGGTTCAAGAAATCAGAGCAGTGTTGCAGGAGTTTGGGGGCATGTTCATTGGGAAACCTGGGTGCACCCACCTGGCGCAGCACCATGTGGATACATGACACCAAAGGTCTATCAAGCAGGCCCCTTACAGAGTGCCTGAGTGAGTTAGACAGACTCTGAGGGAGGAGATACAGGAAATGTTGGAACTGGGGGAATCCATGAGCTCCGCAGTGCCTGGGCCTCTCCGTTGGTGCTAGTACCAAAGAAAGATGTCAGCACCAGGTTTTGTGTAGACTGTAGAAAACTAAATAGTCGCACAGAGTTAATGCTTATCTCATGCCTAAGACAGATCTAGAGCTGTATCTAACCATTATTAATCTGACCAACGGCTACTGGCAGGTGCCATTGACTCTCATCGCTACAGAGAGGTCAGCCTTTGTGACTCCTGTCAGATTATACAGGTTCACAAAGATGTGCTTTAGGATGAAAAATGCTCCAGTGACCTTCCAGATGCTGGTAGATCATATCCTAGTAGGAGCAAGAGATTATCCCTTGCTTACCTGGATGGTATTGCCATTTATAGCCATTCCTGTCATGAGCACCTTCGGCATGTCATGGGGGTCCTGGGCAGACTGCAAATGGCAGGGTTGACCCTTAAGCCCAATAAGTGTTAGGTGGGTATGGCAGAGGTCTCCTATCTGGGACATAAAGTGGAGAGTGGTAAGATCAGGACCAAACCTGACAAAGTGGAAGCTAATTGTCACCTGCCCATTACCAAAAAGCAGATGAGGGCATTTTGGGGGATAACAAGGTATTATAGAAAATCATTCCCAGTTATAATACAATAACTACTTCCCTCACAGTCCTGACAAGGAAAAAAGCAGGCCAGACAAGATAGTGTGGACCCCAGCCTGTGCGCAGGCATTCCAAAAGCTTAAAGGGTTTCGGGAGGACCCCCTGTGTTAATCATCCCAGATTACAGCAAGTAATTTGTTCTGCAGATGGATGCTTTGATCTATGGGGTGAGGACTGTACTCATCCAGGTTTCCTCGGAGCAAGAAGAGCACCCAGTGGTATATCTCAGCCACAGAGTGCAACCTAGGGAGGACTGTTATGCAGCAGTAGAAAAAGAATGTCTAGCCATAGTATGGGCACTGCAGAAACTTTAACCCCATCTTATCCCTATCTGTATGGATGGAAATTCACTGTAGTTACAGACCACAATCCCTTACATGGCCACATTGAATGAGCCAGCAAAATGCCAGGTTTCTAAGGTGGAGCCTAGGGTTGCAGGCATATGACATGACAATGTAGCACTGTAGTAGAGTCAGCAATGCCAATGCAGATGGGATCTCAAGACAGGGTATGGGTTAATTTATTCACAAACAGGCCCATTCTTCTTCAGCAACATTTCTCAAGGGTCACTTGAAAAATTAGCTTGAGTCTTCAAAGAAGGGAGAGATTTGATCATGTGAGAGACTGTCAGCTTTGCCAGGAGAAGTTGTCTAGTGGATGTGTAACATATGCCAGCACATCTAGCTGGAGTTTGGTAAATAATTATATCATTTGTATCTCAAATTGATTTGTACAGGTTCTGTGTTGAAAATTAATTTGTAGAGTTGCTTGTGTTAAAAAATGTACCAACACTGGGTCCTGACTGCATTGTAACTGATTAAATGTATATGTTTTAACAGAGGATACTGGAAGAGAAGCTCAACCCCAGTAAACTTTAGAAAATAGTAAGAAGTTAAATTACTTAATTTAAGCCATAACGGTTGCATCTTACAGTTCTGATTTCCATCAGAGAAAAATATTTGGGAAAACAAGCACTAGGAAGCCTTTCGCATTGTCTTTAGCAATGAGCTAAATGCTACTCTGGAAGAGTACAAGTTTTAAATTGTTTTATGACTTTCAGAAGCTGCAACAGATCTGGGCAAAACTCTATGTGTGTATTATTGACACATATGTGCTAAATCCTGGCGGTTTCTAGCAATGGGGGTAGCATGGGAACCAGAAGTCAGATGACCAGATGTATGTATGCCATTCTGGAATTTAAGACAAAAATTATGTTTAATACTAGATGAGACTGAAGTCTCATTGTACTCTGTTTTTGGAACCTGGCAAAGAAGGAAAACCACTCATCTAATTAATCTTGAGTTGCTTTAGTAGGTGACCAGGGAATAGTAATTCTTTAGATAAGTCAGAAAATATAGTGAGATTAGTTAAGCACTGTTTTTCTGTATCTGTGTGAATCTATTCATCTGTGTTATTTTAATATTTCCTGTGTCTGAAACTCTAATGTTTATCGCAGTTTACCTTTAGAACCGTGAAACGGACTTCTGCGAATATTCACTTCCGTAACTCGCATAAGTGAATCCGGAACTGTAGAATTCGAAAAATGTTGAAAACCACATAGTGGAAGTTTTTTTTGACATTTTTTTAACTGCTTCAATGCGCCCAACTTCCCGTGCTTTGAAACTGTGCCTCCCTTACCATCTCCAAGAAATAACAGCAAACATCAAGTAGTAGTGCATTGGAAGTGTCCCATGAACCCAAACAAGCCAATCCGTTGTAAAACACATTAAGATAGCTTCCACATAAGCATTTAAACACAAAAAACAACATCCCTTCCAGTTAATGCATGGAAGTGTATGCATCTCTATGAAAATGAGCAGTATTCCATGACAAGCTTTACAAACCCCCTTGCTGTGAACTCAGTTCTCTTTAAAAGTAAGTTGGTGAAGCTGGATTCCTTATCCAACAATCTTCTCCTTTTCTGGGATGAAGACAGACAGAGCAACTGTTTATGCTACAGATCATCAACATGGTTCTGCTCCAACTGTAATGTGTGCAAGATATCCAGCATGTACAATGTTGTTTACCCATTAAACTCCATAGTATCCTGTGCCACCACTCTACTGCATTCTGACTGCATGGGTATCCCATCACACATGTATCATGTTGGTTACAGAAGGAGCTGTCGAACAGAGAGGGTACCCTCTCAGACATATTCCCATGCATTCCATACATACGTGGCCTACCATGGATGTATGTTTCTTTAACAAAGGTATGTAATGGCTTGCCCTCGTCCAGCATGCCAGCTTCTATTTTGGCAAAGGGGTTACTTATATCTTCAGGTGCAACAAATGCCAACACTGGTATCTCTTTGCATAACATGGCGAAAGACATACTGCTACCAAAGATGCCTACCAGATGCAACTTCTGGATGTTCTGCCACACTATTTGCCAAAAATGGAACCAACAGCCCTTAGCTATGGTGTTGGGTAGGTGTTTCCTAATAGAGTTAACTGCGGCACATTCGAAATCAGTAAGAACCATGTTGGGTAACAGTCTGAGTTCATTGTCATTGCATAATTGCAGTATCATTCCCCAAAACGTATCATAACAATCCTCACTTTTTCTGGGCAGTATCCCATCTACCACTGGTACTACCTTTTTGCTCACACCGCCATTAAGTGCACAATGTAAAGTATATATCTATCTGCATTCACTCATGCTGATGGGGCAGGTCCCATCTGCCAGTATGTATTCCGACTCCCACATCATTCTAAGATTATTCATAGTGGTTATCACAAAAACATTTGTGTTGCTAGGCATTTCTGCGTTGTGCCATATTACAAATGTACCTGTCTTCAAGGATAGCATATCTGCTGTCAATTCCCTCAAGGAGCGGAAGTCTTTAAACATGGCCAACTTTTGCTTATACCTCTGCCTCCCAATGCTTTGTTTCAGTGCTATAGTATTAGGTAACACATTCACCACACCCGCTGATGTACCAGCTAGCACCTCAGCAACTATTTTACAGGAGTCTTCTACAGACTGCCCTGCATGACACTTGAGTTGCTCTTTAACTCTCATCACCTCCCATTGCAGCACATCAGGTGCATGGTAATGGGGGTTGCTCTTAACCAGTTTATAACCATCCTTGTCTGAGTCTGTAACACATCTACCCTTACATCTTTCCTTATTTTTATGCGTACAACACCAGTATTGCCTAGCTTGTACACACTTCTCTTGGTAGTACTAATAAACATCAATTATTAGCAATTCACGTCCTTTCTGGGTCCTGCTTGTACTGTACACTTTATTCACTGTACCTGGTGCATACTACTGTGAACCACCTTCCCCAGGCTGAAAGACAGGTTCATAGGTTCATAGTTTCATAGGTTCACACTCACTTTTCAATTGAACAACAATAAAAAACACATATCAGCACAGACAGGACAGTTATGATGACATTAGATATTACACATGTTAACATTGCTTCTGGTGTTTGCTATGCCACAACATACACTTGCTACATAAAAACCACCTTGTCACTTATTGCGCTGTTCTCCATAGCATTACATAAATGAGCCAAGCTTTACAGGATTACCTGCCCCACTATAACCAATACACATATAGCATACTCTCCATTCAATACAGTTTAATCAGTCTGACATGCTGTACAATAGCAGTTGCGACTGAGAGACGAACAAATGTCTGGTATACTTTCATCAATCGGTTTGTAGTTTACATTAAATACAATACACTATATGCCACTCAAGTCACATCATTCTGTACTAATTTTAAATACTTGCACATTAGGTTACTTTCAGGGATGCCATCAGGACACATAATATGGATAATTGGCTACTATCTACATAATACTTCAACAGAAACACATCGTGAAGCGTCCTGAACCAACTGCAGTAGTTACATTTCAATCTTTGTCTATAGTTTGCCTTGCAACAGTCATTCACAGGGCTTCATACCTCCATTCTGCGATGATATATCTGTGGTAAACAATAATCCACACCAATGAATGTCAGGATTTCAGTGTGCTACCAGTGCATTTGGAATCAAACAGCCTCACACAGGATGCGGAAGCTACGTACTCATGTATGCGATGGCTTTTAAGGTCGTACTCACATTGTGCGAATAGTTAATGAGCGAATGCAATACCGCAGTCAACCTTTAGTCTTTCGAACATTTTCAGATTGAGATTATGAGATCTTGAAAATGTACTTTCGAACTTTTGCTGTTTGCCCGAGTGTTAATCGCCTTTATAAAGGTAAACCGTTTATTTTAAATAAATATTTAGTATTTTCAGATTCTTTATTATTTATTATTAAATATATTTAAACTTTTCATTGTGGCTGATCTTGTAGAGAATATTTTAACCTTTGAGAGCACTCATATCCATTTGGTGACTCTGCGGCCACTCCTGAAAGCCTTACTGCCCTGACCGAGCACTATCATTTGTATTAATATTAATTTCAGCCAGTATAATTGGATGCCCTTGTAAGACCCTTAGAGTAGCTGGCTCTGGAGTGTCTGGTGGCAGTGTAGCTACCTTATAGTCTGGGAAGAATGGGGCATAGCAAATCTGTGCTAGCCTTTCCCAGGGGTGTGTGTGTGTGTGTGCATGTAAAAATCAAATCTCCAAGAGTATATGCATCAGCTGCTAGGAGCAGGGATATGAGGCACTGGTTTTACAGACAGACAGAGAAAGTGGTGGAGGACTTGGCTTGGACACTTGGCTGAGGAATCACCTCTACAGCTGTGCCAATGGGGAGTCTTGCTGGGGATCTGGAGAGAGAGGGAAACCCAGACCCCAGAATAAATGTGTTCTCTGTGTGCCCTTAAGGGAAATTGTGCTTGATGCAGAAAGGTGCATCTGGAAGTACTGGGCATATCCATTTTTGTTCCAAGTGAATGTCCCTCTCCAGTGTCAGTGGTAAGGATTCAGGCTCCTTGATTACTGGCCCAGAGTGGGGACATCACAGATAGAACCAGGGACACAATGTAAAAATGGTGCAGCTAGGCAGCTGATGATCAGAGAAAGGGGTCATGCAAATGTGAGAAAACAATAACTGTTGATAGATTGAGATGTTTATTTTAAATCAATGCATCGCAGTCTTTTTTGAGGTAAAACTGGCGTTTATCTACTGCTCAACAATTATACTTTCCTATTCTGGGTTTAATTCAGTTTTTGAGGCTATCCTTCTTAACTTACCTGATGGCATAAACATGTGCATTTGAACATATAGTTGTTTTCTCCTCTGTTTAATTTTAAAGGTATCATACTGTGCTTATATAATGTAATAGAAATTGCTTTAATTTCTAACTTATCTCTGTAGTCACCTATTTTTATAGACTGCAATTTTCTGTTTGGTACATGTGGAATGTCCTCATAAGATCTCTTACATCTTGGTTTGTGTTTTTTAAACTTCACTATTTTTATGCAGGATAATGCATACTTATTTTTCAGTCTTGGTTTATAATGCAATTTGATTATTGAATAGTTTATTATTATTTAATTTAACTTCTTTTATGTGTTCATTTTATTTCATTAATTTGCTTTATTTCAGTCTAAACATACTGTAGTTAGTTATTGGCAAAGTAAAAAACTTGAACTAAAGATCACCAGATATACTAATTTGGAGCAAATGCATACCTACAAGTAGAAAAAAAGAAGAACATGGCATGCAGTATGCTGGCATTTAGAAAAAAATCAACATAAATGTCTTCCCTTTATGATGAGAATGAGTGAATGAATGGATAGGGAGTATGACCGTCTGATAACGAAAGGGGATCTTATGTTTCCAGGGGGAGCAGTAATGTTACTGTATTTTTTTACAAGCAGGCATTAGTGATCTGCCTTATAGAACCTTCTTTCAGATTCACGCTAAAGACCACTGGGTACGTGTGGAACTATAACTTTACAACTGCTTGATGAACTGACCTTACATTCAGGGATAGTACATTACAACTGCTTGATGAACTGACCCTTACATTCAGGGATAGTACATTACAACTGCTTGATGAACCGGCCATTACATTCAGGGATAGTACATTACAACTGCTTGATGAACCGACCCTCACATTCAGGGATAGTACATTACAACTGCGTGATGAACCGACCCTTACGTTTAGGGATAGTACAGTATAATTCTGCAAACATTCATTGAAATCAATCTCCCTAGAACTGGTAGTATGGACGTTACATTAAGTTGTTTAAGAAAAAGCCCTTAGTTAATGGTAGGAGGTGCTTAAATGTGAACTTCATTACAAGAAACCTAAACCAAGAATCATCATCAGAGTCCCTAAGGGTTAATAGCTCACATACCCTTTCTGCATGTGTTTCAAATTATAACTGTCTGCTTTCTATTTTACATAAATTAAGTCTTTTCTGTGGGCTAAAGCAAAGCTGGGTTCACCATTACAGTATTTCATTAAACCACATTTGGTATATTTGCAATTTCGACCAGAGTTAGCACATGCAACAAAAAAAAACACTTTTAAAAGTAATTATATATTTTTGCGTTCATGTATGGGTATACTACAAGTGCTTGCATACTAGTAGTTTGCAAGGTGGTTGCTCTAAATAACAACTTCCTAAACTCCCATTAGTGGGATCCTACATAATCACCTAACCTTCCCACCACCCAATCTTACTGAACTGCATAGCTCAATTGCAGCCCTAATTCAAATCCTAAAACTCTCACACGGTCCCTAATTCTAACTAAAATTCTGACTCTATAACCTTAAGCATAGCACTGCTTCCCCCTAACCTTAAAGTCACTGGCTGCTCCTCACACCTAAAACTCCAGTTCCCTTTCCCTAACCTAAAGTCCATGATTGTCTAGAAGACTAAAACTGCACTCCTGCTCCAGAAACCTGAAGTAACCCATTGATCTGTAACTCTAAACCTCCTTCATGTTCCCTAACCTTAAAACTCCACCATTCTCTCACTAAACTTAAATTCCCTTCCTGATCACTAGCTGAAATAATAAGCTGCATTGCTACCCCCATGCCGTCCCCATGGCTACTGAATTTTATTTGTTCAAACGCAGCTACATGTTTGGGTCATGGTGCAGCAACTCCACTCTCTACGATCTTGCCTGAAAATGTAGTTGAATTGAAGATATGTGACAGCCTATATGAGCTACAAGAAAACCAGTTTCCCTGACTGTGGACAGTGGTCTTTGTGTGCCAGTGATTCAGTTACTCATGGTAGACCCTTTGTGCAGTATTGTTTAACTTCAAATAACATTCTCAAGGAAGTTCTGTTCAAAGATACAAATTCTTATATGGTAGGCAGGACAACCACAATTACTTTTGAGCTCCCTTAGGAAAAGGCTAAAAAACAATAACAGATGAACTGCAGCTAATTATTTTAACAGTGGTAGAGCGGCAATTATCCAAAAGGTCTCTAGAACTTATTTTACTTCTTGGCAACAATCTCAGTGAGCATACAGGAAGCATTGTTAAGCCACATTGTATACAACAACATTTAATTTCAGTTTGCAAGTGTATAATTCATCTTGCTGAACCACTTCTAAAATCACACACACATCAGGTTAATGTGCATACTAAGCAATGCGTGAGCAGTTATCATCTAACAACCCTGTAAAAACTGGTTAAAATTGTTTGACAAAAAAAAATAGAAAAGACTAATTATGCAGGTTAATTTATCCTATAATAAATACTTTAACTTCCTTTAAATGCAAATATTTATGCATAGAAAAACACAGCTGTAGAAATTGTATATACTAATTCATGTTGTAATTTGGGTTGTAGCAAAGAAAGGTCTTTGGAACATTTCACCGACATGATTATTAAATAAATAAAATAAAACTAAAGTTGTGTGTATGTGTGTGTGTGTGTGTGTGTGTGTGTGTGTGTGTGTGTGTGTGTGTGTGTGTGTGTGTGTGTGTCTGTGCGTGTGTGAGAAAGAGAGCGAGAGATAAAGAAGAGAGTGTGTGTGTGCGTGTGTGGGAGTGGGGGTGGGGGTGGGGGATCAGTATTACATGAAACAAACCAGGCCAGCACTAGTATGAGAGGAAAACATAACTTTAATAAAAGTCAAATAACAGTCAACAGACCAGTTTTGGCTCAAAGCTGTTTTCAATGTGTAACAAAGACTGCAATACCAAGCCCCATATACATAGGGAAATGCAAAACAATACTTATAAATCAACCAATCACAAATCTTTCATATGTGTTCATTTAAACCAGGTGGAAAAAGACCACCCAGTATCACAATCCAGGCTTTTTCCTTTTCATTTAAAATATTATGCTAACCAGCTTTATAGTTCCTGTTGCCATATACCTTACCAATAACTATAAAATGGAATTGGGCAGATGAATGTTTAGTAGTATGCTTATATAATGCATTGGTGGAACATTTATTCCTGATATTACTAAGGTGTTCAGATGTATGTAATCTAATAGGTCTTGAGGTTTGACCTATGTAAAAAGCTCAATATGTGCATACAGCTAAATAAACTACCCAATCTGTGTTACAATTTGCAAATATATTAATATGAAATATACTCTGTGTGTTTTTGGTGGTAAACTCTTTGGCTACAATATAATGAATGTCTTCTGTGCTGCAGTTCAGATTCATGCTTCACTCAAAACTGTATGATGCCCACCTATACATCTCTACTGTTATGCAGTAGATGTGAAATAATTGGCACTGTCTGCAGCACCTAGAAATAGGTGCATAGACTAGGACAGTGAAATAAAGGACAGCAGTAAAGGGACTAGGGTAAAGCAACAAAAAGGCAGCCTGTACACCCTGTAAAGGTACAATATGGTTAGTGCTTGAGGAAGAGCACAAAGGGACAAGCACACAACAAAGCAGCTTGTGTACTTATCATATGAACATCTCTGGTTGTTCGTAAAGGAAGTGGTCATAATGAAGAAAGGCATAAAGGAAGTGGCCATAATGAAGAAAGACCACAAAACACAGTTCCTGACTAATAATGCACTCAACAATTGCATTATAAATTTAGCTAAAGCACACAAGAAAACCCTTCACCATCCTAGATCACAATGAATACCATTATATTTTAGCCTTGAGAACTTATAGGTTCATAGTTTAGTACTAAGCTAACTGCCCTTTCGAGCCATTTTAAGCCTAGCCAATTATCCCTTGTGCGACTCAAACCTTGCACCTTGTGTTTGTAAGGCAAACACCTTTGTAAGGCAAACACCTTAGCCATTAAGCCACACTTGGCTAGTCTGCATTGTTAACAAATGGAGAGACAAACTTAACCAATACACAAATTTGCTCCACCTATATATGTATATGCTTACATATACACAGTATAAAGAGTACTTCACATATAATATGCTTTATAAATACATCTGGTGTAAGGTGAGTCTGGGAGGCACATTTTACAGGTAAACCTCAAAAGCATGATGCCTGCTATATGTTGTAGAACCAGGTACACCAATAATATGCAGTTGTACCATCCAATTGTATGCAACACAAACATCATATTATATTCCACTAGTAGAACAAACTTTTTTCATGCATCAAAATCTCCAGAGGTGAACTAAGCTCGAGTGATTGGAAATTGCGATCAAACCACTATAGAACACTTCCATAACAGTATATTATACTCTAAGTTCTTCTGATTACAAAACAGACAAACTAACCAAATAATCAGAGACCCGTCTTACTTCTCATAAATAAAGCAACTGCCCATAAAATTCAAAATAAATAAGAGTATCTCACATCTCTCCTACCAAGGAGTAGTTTACACATTCCTGGTGTGTATATTTGAGATTTGACTCTGTCTTCTACAAGACCAATGCTGCTAGGCACCTCACAGGGAGTGTCTCAGATGGGACTATTACCCCGGATCCTCCTTTCAGCTGTCACTTTACACTCAGTGATCTCAGAATAAAGGACTTCATTCTCCAGAGATACCCAGAAACTGAGATGAAGGCTACAGTTCAGCCGACCATTAGTAACCACTCAGTAGGTCAACTATCTTATAATAACAGCTGTGGGAGATAGTTCAATATGTAAGTCTTAAAAATGAATACAAGAAAGCTAGTATACTTAAGTCTAAAAGGAGAAGTAGAAAACCTGATGTTGGTACCTCACTGAGTAGTGGAAGTCAGCATTAAGGTGATCATATTCCTGCAGTGTAATTCATTCAGTAATGCAGGATTAACCCCTTGAAAATTGTTAATGTGGGGGAGGTCTGCTGGAATGCACAGAATGACCCTCTCAGTTACCCGTTCCAAAACTTAATGGGTTCACAGTTCTGACAGCCAGGCATCCACTAAACAGGGTGAAGTCATCCACAGCCAAATGATATGTGCAGGTCTTCCTTTGGTGCCGAGGAAACAGCTCTTTCCCTATTTTCCCTTGCTAGGGTGACTACTCAGTGAGAGAAAACCTTCCCTCCTAAAAAAGAACATAAATAAAAAATGTATAAAATTAAATTGTGAATTATAGAGCAGCCTAGTCAGTCTGAAAGAGGGCCAGGATTTTCTCAAGCCATAATGGCTTCAACGAGAAAAGCATAGAGTTTGAGTGTGTGTCGTACATTTGTATGAAGCAGAGAATGTTCTTACAACCAGGGGGATATTTTCTCCTTAGTGACTGGAAACAAACCACATAGGAGTTTAACTGGCAAACTACTCACTCATGGTTTTCTCAGAATCGGAAATAATCAGGGACAATTAGGGTAACTTTTAAAATATCAGCACAATTAACAAGACATAGAATATGAGTATATGAGTTTATATATATTTCTTGACATGAAAAAATTTATATAATTTGAATTATAGTCATTACTGATTAAGTACAATTTATATCCTATTCTCCAGATTCACCATTTTAGAAGGATCATACACAGATGGCTTTATATTTCAGTCAGAATCAGGAGCATCCCGGAAAACCAGTGACAGCAGAGAGGTATGACATCATGTTAACAAACAGTAACAAGGGGTACAAGTGTGGGAACAATTACAAACCCCGCTGACAGCCTCACCACCCGACACCATCTACAGTCATTGTTTAATTATGGCAAGCACACCAACCTGAAAGGGTACTTAATCCACTGCAGTTGCAGACCACCCAAGAAACAGACAATTTGGATCCGGACTCAATCCAGTGAAAACCAGGACTAATTCCTCTGCAGACAGGTGTTTCAAGCAAGATGCAGTCCAAAAAATGGGGGTGAAGAGAAAGCAAACAAATAAAACAAAAAATAAGAAGAAGAGTGAGAGGGAACCCACACAAAGTTGCACCCCATCACCAAATAGACTCCTCCAGCCCTAGTGACAGACCAGTGGCGTGCAGCACAGCTTCCCTGGATATATAAAAAAACAGGTGACATGTAGATATAGATTTAATAATTTTATCAATATATATATAGATGTTCAGTATTAGAAAGCCATTCCCAGGACTTCCCTGCTGGCAGGATCAGGAGCACTGTCAACCATGTCAGCCTTCATTGCAACTATTTAGTCAATATTGTTTAAAGAAGGGTACAAATGAAATATGTGAAATGTGACAACTTCTGACATATTGCTTTCTAACTAAGGTCAGCATCACCACAAGACAGGAAATTGCTTTGGGTCAGGTTAATCTCATAGGTGGAAGAGCTGTTCAGTGAAGTGGACATGGAAGGGAGTCAAAGTGGCACAGTAGGGTCAAGGACGTGTGGAAATGTACCTAAAACTGATGGCAGCAGAGGCACCCCTGAAGGAGAACAGATGCAGAATGCAGATAAATTCAGGTAGTGTGCCAGAGGTCAAGTTACATGCTGAACCACTGATAACAATCCCTATTGTTGAACAGACAGTTGTAGGCATACTAGAAGGTTTCAGGGAAGGGGAAGGTTTAGAAGCTAGACTCAAAATGAATGCTTGGAGGAATTTGTACAGTCCCTTCCAGATATGTTAAACTCAGGCTATTTGACCTAATCTTGAAGTGTTTTGGCTCATTAAGCTGCGGTGGTGCAGTGGTTAGTGTTGTAGCCTCACAGCAAGAGGTTCTTCGGCTCGATTCTTGGCTGGAGTGCCTTTTGTGTGGAGTCTGCATGTCCTCCCCATGGTTGAGTGACATTTAAAGACATGCAGGTAGGTGCGTACGTGAATGGGTGTGCTTTCTTTGAAGGTTGGGCGTTGGGCTGGCACCTCGGCACCGTAAAAATCTACTGCCAATCATAAGCAGACTGGCGTTCTGCTGTGGCAACCCCTTTTTACTAGTATGTCATGGAGGACAGAGGGCATCCTACATCCTGTAGGCCAATGATTTACCCCACAGCAAGTCAGAATATGTGCCCATGCTGAATAAGAGCAAGAGGGCCTTGAACACTGAGGACAGGCAGGACACAAAATAACAGAGTGGAGCAATTTTTGCCCCCATCACTCTCTCTGACACTCCCAGTCCCAGGGTTGGGACCACAGTATATAGTGTCAGACTCAAATGTTATATCACTGCCCACATCCCCAAGACAATTAAGGAAAAGATTATTTATGCATATTGATGTATTTGATTTGGTGGACACTGATAGGATTCAGCGCCTGCTGGATGCCAAAAAGACAGAGACAAATGATCTGTTGGCTGCTGTAGCTGCCCCAGCTAAGAAATCCTCACCCAGGGCAATTAAAAAAAAAATGGGACTCATAATCAGCATGGTCCACAGAGCTTATGGCAGTGATTATTGCAAATGACTCCTGACGAGCCCTACCTTTTGTAGCATACTTGATGACTGTCCAAGAGGCACACTGGTTATGTGGGGGTGCTGCCAGGTTGTGTTATAATCAATGCTTTAGAAAGCTGAAGGCTGCAAATATGCTTTTGGGCTAGAAGTGCCATGTCACAGAAGCCCACAGCCTCCAGACCGAGAAGGAGCCCTAATACCCTACCAAAAACTAAAGAGAGATGGGCATTCAAAAGTGTGAAGTAATCCTGGGTTTCCTGCTGCTTCTGCAATATCTGTTTAGATTGTGTGGAAAACCACCCCACCTGTGATTGTGTCAAAAACTACTCAAACATGACCCATAGGCAGGGCAGACAATCACAAACTAATATTACTTTAGAAACAAGATGTAACCGGTAGAGGTATTGGCTCCTTTCACACCAATAGGTGTATTGGCCCTCCCCACCAAGGGCAGCTCTCATTATTGAGATATAGTACTTGCCCATCAAGGCCCCTGCGCTTCCTCAGGAATTGCAAGATTTCCCGGACAAACAGGCAGCCAAATTTCTTTAGCATGGTTTTATGCTTGCTTTTTCATATTATCACTGTCCCCATTATCAATATTGCAAAGAATTTAAAGTTAATCTTTGCAGAGAATGGCTGGGCCATTCATATTACCATGGGTCTGGTACCTAAGAAGAAAGAAGGAGAGTTCCACCTCATCTATCACCTCTCTTCTCCTATGGGGTCATCAGTGAATGATTTTACTAGCAAGGAGGACACCAGAGTCAAAGACAGAACCCTAGATGAAACAGCTACCATCATCTGAAAATTTCCTGGCCCCTCCCTAGTAATGTTGGACATTGAATCAACCTCCACACTGTTGCCTATTCAGAAATGGGACTGGCCACTACTTGGGCTCTCCTCCCAAGGCCAGCTGCACTTTTACATGGTCATGCCAGTGGGTTGTTCTGCTGCTTGCCCAGTGTAAGAAACATTTAGTACAGCTCTATGCTAATGTTGGTAAAGAAGTGCACTGTGACAAGTAGCTGTGCACTTCCTGGATGGCCTTCTTATCACTGGAACAGGTGAGCAATGGGCCAAAGAATGAATTGATATTTTTGTAGAGCTGTACAACAGTCTTGAAGTGGCTTTAGCTGCCAATAAGTTGGAATGATGCAGATTGTGCTTTACATTTTTATGTTTAGAGACTGATGTGACTGGGACAACTTTCATATTACTGGAGGACAAGCTGCTTCACTTGAAGGAATTCATCAGTGAGTTCATGTGTGGGTAAAAATCCGGGTCTATATTATATCATCGAACACTTAAAAAAGCGAATGCTGATTGATCAACCTAATTTAAGTGAAAGCTTACAATCTCAAACTGTCAGATCAGCGATTTTTTTCCCAGGGAAAAAAAAAACCGTTGATCCAAAACACATACACACAACACAAGCACACCAAACAAACAGAAATCCACACACATACACCTAAAATCTGATACCTAACCCTACACTAAACTATGCACACACCACTAACTACCCACTTATATTAACACAAACCCTAACCCTAATGTCTGTCACTATCACACACTCACCTCACCTGCTCCCTAACACTAACTCACTTAAATCTGCCCTAACCCTCATGTTCACTCAATCGCACACACACCTAAACCGAGCCCTAACCCTAACTCACCTAAATCACCCTAACACTCATATCCACATAATCGCACACTTACCTGAATCCGACCGGTAACTTTCCACCATAACACTGAAAATACCGAAGCAACAGAAACGGACAACCGAATTGTTTCCCTAGGAAAAAATTCGAGTTTCTGCTGCTTCGATATTTTGCAGTTTCGCAAAAATAAGTTCGATCAATCAGCGTTCGCTTTTTTAAGCATTCGAGGATATAATATAGACCCAAAAATCCAGAGTCAGTCAAGTGATGATGCTTCATGGGCTTCTCATCTTTGCATGTAGGGTGGTGTCACTCAACAGGATATTTGTTACATCATTTTCAAACCTATTAAAAGGGGGGTGAGCTATGCACCACTGGGTGTGAGTCACTAATAGAATCATGAATGACTTCTGCTTATCGAGGGTATTTCTTGATCAGCACAATGGTATTATCCTCATAGTCACTCCATTTATACACTGATGAGGTAGCCGGTCATGTGATGGGAGTGTATTTGGATGGAAGATGTTTCTTTCTCCTCTTGTGCCACCTCCTGTGTAGAACTTTTTAAGAAGGACATCACCTTCAAAGAAAATATTCCAGTCTTGGCAGCCATTTACATCTGGCAAGACCAGTTCAAAGACTGAAAGGTCATTTTACAATCTGACAACAAAGCCACCAGTGTCTTAATCAAAAGAACTTCTCCTTCTTATAGTGTGCCGTCTGTGCTAAGCTTGTTGGTACTGCTCAGTTTACAACTCAGTTTAACTTTCTCTATCAAGCATATTCTAAGTGAATGGAATGCCATAGCTGACAGACTTGTCATGGTTTCTACTCTCTGGGTTTTGACTATTGACACAAGAAGCCCAAAACTTTCACACATCATTCCGTAACTAACTAAGTGAAGAGGGATGATGAAAACCCCACTAAATATATCATAGGTAGTTAACACCAGGAAAGCTTAAGCAGGAGCATTTCCTAATTTTAAATCTTCTACCTACATTTGCTGCAAGAGGACAGGCACTGGTGACTCATGATGTTCATCCATTATTTGATGCACAGATTTGCCTTGCAGAAGTCAGCTATCTAATTGCACATCCAAGTTACAACACTAGGCTGGCTGACCAGGTACCTTTCCCTAGCCAATTTTACAACCTACTTGACAGTGAATAGATTATTAAAAGAATGGGGTCAGTTTAAGGCTTGGTGCAGAGACTTAAGGTGCTCCATTAGGCTTCTCTTACTTTGTACTAGGGCTTTGGGGGTTAAAGTAGCCATAGTACAGGATTTTAATATATTTG
Organism: Protopterus annectens; assembly: GCF_019279795.1. NCBI lineage: Eukaryota > Metazoa > Chordata > Ceratodontiformes > Protopteridae > Protopterus > Protopterus annectens. The sequence continues at coordinate 799,050,478 of NC_056734.1, forward strand.
TGATTTAGTCATCTTTATTCACCTGGCTGGCTATGTAACAGAGATTTTTGAATCAGTGAGGTTCTGAAGTCCTTATTCTGGGGAACCTGAGTGGCAGTGTTTGTTTGGCTAGCTAACTCCAAGGCTGGTCAATGTTGATAAGACAACAAGTCCATTTAGAATGATGAAAGCTGTATGCGTCATGCCCAGTACACTGTGCAGTATTACTTCAGCGTATTCTTGGCAAGATCTCCCCTCATGAGCTTGTATTCAGATTACCATCAGGTCATACACTGACAGCAGCAGGTGGAAATGGCATGCTAAGGATGATGGCTATGGCCAGTCAAGGTAATACATATGAGGGTTACAGCACACTCCTTTAGGATAGGGAGGGTCACAGATTTGGCCAAGGGATGTGAGTCAGTATAATATTTAAATGCATGGGCAGATGACCATTAGTGCCTTCTTGTTCTATATCAGATGAGTCACTTTCTTTATATTTCCTTTCTACGTGCGAGCCACCAGTTGATTATAGGTCACTTTACAATCTGTGAGGCAGCATCTGGAACAGCAGTATGAGTGGATGGTTTTAATCTCAACCTTAAGCCAGTAGAGTGGACAGTATCATGGCATAGGTACCCTGCTTTGTCTCAGCTTCAGCTCCTAGCAGTCATAGAGTATTTACAGAAGGCATTTCACATGCTATGTTTGTGCTAAACATGAGTGGCAGACACTTGTGATTTGTCCCAAAGCCTGAAATTAGTGGCATATGAATCTCTCATGGTAGAGATACCCAGACTTGGCATTTCAGCAGGTTCTCAGTTCAACCTCACTTGCAGTGAAGGGGTGCGGTTAAGCCACTGGTCACTGAGATCACCCAAAGATTTATCAGCCATTGTGTTGCACAAGAGACACCAGAAATTGATTTCTGTTAGTTAACTCCCAGTTTTTATCTTAGCCAGACCCATACTTTCACCATACAGATGATGTTCATTTGAACGAACTTGGCCTATTCTCATTTAATTTAGTATTTAGAAAATGTCTGCATAAAATCGCAAAAATAACAATAATAATAATAAGAAGAAGAAGAAGAAAAAGAAGAAGAAGAAGAAGAAAAAGAAGAAGAATTATTATTATTATTATAAAAAATGGAAGGGTGATTGCCACTGCCATATCTGCAATTGTTGTTTCATAATATTCTGGCCAGTACCCCAGCCTTTATCTGTATTTTAGCTTATTTAAGCATGAATTGGCTGTTGCAAGGAGTCACTTTGGGGGGGGGGGGGGTTATTAGATGTAGGAAAAGGGGGGTACAACATAGCAAGGCATGTTAGTGGGTAATTGCCTCATGGCCTCAACCCCTCTTTTTTCCTCCTCTTTTTTTCTATGCCACAGATTAGTGGCATCCATCTAAGGGAAGATGACTTGTCAGGTAATGATCTTTTTGCTGCAAAGGTACTGAATACACCACCCAGATGACCGAGAGGAAATGTCCAACATGGGCAGATGCTGCCAACTGGCAACACTGGTAAATTTGGTGTGGGATACTTTTTATGGTTAAGATGTGTTTTAAAAGGTGTTTACAAGCACTTAATGGTTTACTTCAGTAATCTTTTATCAATAAATGGCTGCACTGGCAATAGCTGTAAGTCATTTATTGAGGTGGCTGGCAAGGGAACAATTGACATTTGCCTCTGCAAACAAAGTTGTCTGCTTGTGGCCAAAGCTGCTGTCATCACACTAGTAGTAGCAACAGACGGGATCATTATCCCAGGTCATCCTGTCAACTGTCACTCTGGTGGTCAATGAGCCACAGTAAATCTCTATCCCTTACCAGTTCAAGGACATTTCCTAAGCCTGGTGTCCATTTTTGTGGCAGGTATACTACTGCCTCGTAACCTCAACCATCCTTTTATCCTCCCTGCTTTTCCTGTGGCAAAAGGCTAGAGGTATCTGACTAAGAGATAGCAAATGATCAGGTAAGTATCTTGTTGAGTAAGCTGAGGAGCCACTGTGTATATCACCTGGTTGATTGGAAAGAATTGTCCGTCCTGGGTGGGTGTATCCAACCAGTAACAGTGGCGACTTCAGTGCAGAATAATAATACTTTCCTTAATTATATAATGTTTTTCCAACACAATGTGTAATGCATCTTTATGCAAAGAGTTGAAATGCCGGTATTGCACCATGTTAACTGTGAAATTATCATTAAGTGAAATGAATGATGCCTATAAGAATGGCATGCTTGGAGTAAAGGGAAAATGTATTTTTTCTAGGTTTTTGGGAGAGGTACCTATTTACAGACTATTTTTCATCTTGACAGACTTGGGGAATACATATTCTGACACTATAAATTAAAACAATGGATCTCAATGCCAAACTGAAAACTCAATTTGCTTTTTAAACACAAATTCAATAGCAATAGCAAAGCTTTAGGGGAAACCCCTTCCTCAGTACATATACCACAGTTTTAAATTGGAGCTTGATGTGCAGTACACTACATGATTTCATCATCCGATGAGAATTCTTCACATTTTTTTCAGACAAAGATTTTAAAGACACAGCAGTATACAACATATACACACAAGTATAGCTAAAAAGCATGAAAGATAAAACCTTAAAAAGTTTCTTCTTTTCATTTTAGTTTCATTTGTTTACATTCTAGTATAGGTTTTAAACTAACCAAGGCATTCAAACCAGGAGCACGATCAGCCTGTAATCTTAAAATCCACTAATATTTGGCCAGTTTGGTGGCATTCAATATAATACCCCCTCTTAAGTTAAGAAAACATTTTTGTATCACTCTAAATTTAAAGGCATAATGTGGACCACACTCTTGAATATGCTTATCCAAAGAATTCGTAGATATATTTCTTCTAGTTTCTGGTAAATGTTCTGAAATCTTTCTTTGAATATTCTGTTACATGTATCGACATAAAAACTACTACAGGCAATGCAAATAGCTAAATACACCAGATTTTCAGCATTGCAAGTAGTAAAACGCTTACATTTAAACACTTCTTTCATTTATGGATGTTCAAAAGTAAAAGCAGATTCTACACATTTGTAAAATATACAGTTATAATATGGAAAAGTACCTTTTCTTCTAATCCTTATAGACTCAGTCCTATTTCTTTGCATTTCTTTATAACATATTCTTGGCTTTAAATTAGAACATTTCTTAAAAGCAAAACTAGGAGTATTCCCAATTAGTTTATATAGTTCAGGCATGGCTTTGATTATATCCCAATTATTTTTGATAATGTTAATAACACCATTAGTATTAACACTGTAAATCATAATATACCTGACATTAGCATTATTGTTATTATTATTATTGTTATATTCCCCGGTGGTGCAGCGGTAGCGTTGTCACCTCGATTCTCGTCTGGAGCACCTTCTGTGTAGAGTCTGCATGTCCTCCCCATGGTCGAGTGGCATTCAAAAGACATGTGTGAATGGGCTTGCCTTTGTTGAAGGTTGGGTATTGGGCTGGCACCTTGGCACTGTAAAAATCTATTGCCAATCATTAGCGGACCGGAGTTCCGCTGTGGCAACCCCTAACCGGGAAAAAGCCGAAAGAAGAACAACATTATTATGACTGCTAGAGGTGGCCAGCATATGACAAGGGGCAAAATATGGCTTGGCACTACTATCTCTCTCCATATTATCATAAGTAAAAGTCTCACTCAGCAAACATTTGTCATAGCCTCTTGTTTGAAATTCTTGTCTTATTACATCTGTTTGCTGGTTGCATGACATTGTCCCCAGGATTCATGAAGCTCGGTGCAAGGATGGCGGTAGGCTTGCACCGACAGTGCGGTGTGAAGATGGCGCAGTAGTGCCAAATGCATATTAATGAAGGTGCGCTGCCACCACAGCCACGTGCACAGGAAAGGAGCACGAGTGCATAGGGCATGCCGAAGTGCCGCATGGAGGTGTCGAAATGGCAGCTGTCGACGTGCAACCTAAAATGCTTGCATATAACAAGTTGCAAGATAGTAATCACATCTGTCGGTGTCTGTGGATACTGAAACGTATGCAAAGCATGCAAGAAAGTTCCTGCGAACACAAAGTGAAGAAGCAAACACAAATGCATGGTAGGGAATAACTGGTCCCTATCCCGCGAACAAATGACATGGAAGACCGTGTGGCCGTAGTCCAATGCAGTGTAGATAGCTATACCAAGTGGAAGTGAAACACATCATATGTTAGCGAGCCACCAGCAGGTACGTCCAGCCCAATGGTGAGGGTCACCAGCTGACCCATAATGTGAGGGAGGGTACACAGCTGGGCAGATGTGTCCATAACAAAATACACAATAAATGTAGATATCTAGCGACCGTATGTCCGAATCATATCCCACAAGGCATGTAATAGTGACATACAAAAGGTATGTCCGTATTTCACATACCAAATGTGATAGGAAATAGAATAAGCATGTAAACGAAACAGAAGGAGCATATAAACAGCTACAACAATAAGGAAATATGTAGGCCGAAAGGAACAGTATTATATGTACCGTCTACTGTGGGGACGTGTTGTCCAGTACAGTCGGATATGTGTATGGAATATATCCCATCCTGGACAGAGGAAAAGGTGGCATCCTACCAATGAGTAGAACAGGCTGCCAAAATCCGGAAATCAGCGGTACAAGCCAAACTTGTCAGGATGTGTCACAGTTGAACGGGTAGTACCCGGGTATACCAACCATGTACTGAAAGTTAATTATGGGCGTGTACCTATGTGCGTGAAGTATAGCATGTGGAAAGCAAACATGGCAGGGTAGTCCACACAACCATACAGGTACCTGACACATGTAGGGTATTCAATGTGTTACTCTGGCCATATCATGGGCCAACAACCAAAGTAGTGATGTATGGGGTGTGAGGAATCTGTGTGTGTGTGGGGGGATGATTAATGGTACAATCCTCCAAGGCAATACTGTGTCGTATGCAGAATAGGTGAACCGGAGGTGTATGAGGGAGCAGCGGGTGAAGCTGAAAGAAACACAAACACATGTATAAACAGCTGCAATACAACCAGACAGGCCATACTGTAGAACACAATCCCACAAACATATGAATATTGAAATGTGCGATACAAATGTATAGACATGTCACCAGCACATACCCACAGATTGGTCCTGATGGAACTGGCCATAACAAATGCAACACACCTGGATGAATAATGGACTACCCAGCATCCCCTCCACATCACACAACCCACTCCCGTACCTGAACGTCCACCAAATCCAGCCATACTTGGCCTACTGGTTTGGTGCAGCCACAGCTACACATAGTGACTACAACGCATATGCAGTAGGTAGTGTCACCCTAGGCAGTTGCAGGATTGCACACTATGTATCCCTTGCATGTAAAACCCCCAGCACATTTTCGTAACGCCAAAAAATGTTCGTTATTTCTCTTGTTGTGGATCGGTCCAATTTTTGGATATCCCTCATGGGATACATAACCTGTGTAAACATTAGAATGGAAGACATGAAGTCCAGTCCTGTAGATATCTGGACACAAGTTGGAATGTGCATTAGAGGTCCACGACACTGGCCAGCCATAAATGGTCATGCATAACCTACTACCCAGGATCAAACACCTGCCCGTGACGCACGTGTCCCGACACGAATAAGCGGGAGAATATATTGCACACATTCACATAGTGGCACATGGTATATGGGTGATGAAGTCACTGACATAAACAGGATACCCCTGATCCACTGTGTGAGGGACAATTAATGTGTGTGTAGGTGTGACCTGACCAACAATGGTACAATGCAAAATGTCTTGTGACAGTAGGGAATAACCATGCACCATACTGCATATAACAGTTGCCTAAAGCGGTCACGTCAGGATAGAATAAATGTAATTCATACAAGAAACAGGCAAACAACAAAAGTGCCAAAGATATAAGGCTGACAGCTAGGAAACAAATGACTGTTCTAAACCTGCAGTACCCGTGGCTATGTGTTGGTCCAAACAATCTGGTGTCCGCAGTAGGGTTGCCATTTGTCCCACTTTGCGAGGGATAGTCCATCGTTGGACAGTTGTGTCCTAACAAAAGACATTTCAAATGGCAAATGTCCTGGGATTGTAGAACATAATTATGTCCCATATGTTATGTAATAGTAGCAGAAAATAATTATTGCAGTATCTACAATACCTAAATGTTACAAGAAACAGAATAAGCAAATAAACCACTACAATAATAGGCTTTTATGTAGGCAAATAAGTAAAGTCCTATCCGTTGTACTGACCGTGGGTATGTGTCGGCTTGTAAAACCTGGTGTGTTCCGAAAATGTCCCATCTTGGCCATGTAAAAAGGTGCCAACCCTAGTCACTGGAATACAGCACAACCCGTACATATGACAAAGTCAATGATACCAATGGTCAGAGCAGTCACACAATAACTGGCCAGACCCTTAAAAACTCACAAAGCCAATACCCTTTGGGGGAAAGGTGTTGATTGAAAATGACTACTTACAACAAATGAAGAGTACTAAATGCATTTAACTGCAGAAAATTAGTAGTATTACGAATCTGTCAACATGTTCCAAGTTAATAGTACTAATATGGTAGAAGTGTCTGTGATTGTCCCTGAGTTGTCATAGTCTTGTCCCTGTCACTGTAGACACAAGTCCCCGAGTATCAGAGAGGTCCATACACAGAAGTACACCAACCAACTGTCCCAGCTGTTCACTAGACTATTGCATACCTGTAGTGATTTCATTACAGATGCCCAGAATAATATTCATTGTATGTATAAATGAATGAAATAGTCAAATGGGAAGGGAAACCACCCCCCCCAACCTGCATTATGTAGTGGAATCACTCCCCGCCCTAAATTATGTAGTGCCGACCCAATAATGTGGTCAGAGGTGCCCAAACACCTGCGTCTGTAAACACAGGTAGAATGTAACTACAGCTGTAACTTTCATATATATATATATATATATATAGTTAGATAGATGTGTGTATAGAGAAATATCCACAGACATAACATAAATATGCAATAATATAGCTACATATCTATCTATATATACATACACATATATATATATATATATATATATATATATATATATATATATATATATATATATATAGATATATATATATATATATATATTAGGAACGCTGAAAGACGAAAGCAAACCTAAGGGTTGTGAAGGAAATCCAGAGCAAGTTAAGAATTATGAAGTGCTCACAGCATATGTCACATAAAGCTGCACAAGTGTGGGTAGAGCACCACTCTCCACACCAGAGGCAGGGCTATACCAGTCGCCATAACATCGTTGAAATGCTACGACAACATCGTAAACAGACAGAATGTAGGACATGTTGCGACCACCTACACTTGTAACCCGCAAATAGTTCATAATCCGTAACACCAGGAAAGACACGTATGTGGAAATATGAATGGATGGTGAGCCTGTGAATACACAAGACGGTACAAAATGTATGTAGGGCCCCAATGCTCATGAGATGGCAATGTGTAAAGGTGTGTCATGGCTGTGATATCAGGTGTATAATGTCTGTTATGCGGGGAAACTCAACACAGGTGTGCAGGAGAAACCATGGATATGCGAGTATGGACACAGGAGTGATAGGGTATATTGCGCCGGGTGCAATGGAGTGGCCCGTGGAGGTCGGCTAGTACGTAGTTGCAATTCCCAGATAGAGCGTCGTTTGTGTGGAGACATGCATGAATGGGTGTATCGTTGTCGGACGTTGTGCATCACGTCTGGCAGCCCGGCACATAAAACTTATATGCCACCCATGAGCGGAACGGAGTTCTGCTGTGACAACCCCAAACCGGGAAAAGCAGAAAGACACAACTACATGAAGACAACAATTTGTCAATGTACATTCACAGTAACACAAACACACATCCTATGAACAGTAATAATATGAATGTGTACAGAACCAAACAAAGTAGCAGGAATAATAGGCTGCACATATGAGGAATAAGTGGAATGACACTATCAATACCCAGTTAGCAGCGGCACCCCAGACATGAAAAATTTGTGACATCTGTCCACTGCATAATGTGCAATACACTGAGCACAAGTTCACCGGAGTGAAGTGCGGGTGTCAGAATGACTAAGGCAATAGTATGCTGTTGAAGCAGGGATAAAACCAATACGCATGTGTAAGTGTCCATGTCCAGGCAATGTATAGGTTAACGGACACACAGATGTATATATAGATAAAAACGTATATATATATATATATATATATATATATATATATATATATATATATACACACACACATAGCTATAATAATTTACATACACAATACGGATATATATATAGATATATATATATATATATATATATATATATATATATATATATCACAGACGATGTGCATTAACACCACGCCATGGCGGATATACACAGATCCCAGGTTATCATGTACAGATCATCCGGCACAAATAGTCAATAATGCTGATGTTCCCAGACATATGTTCACATCTATGTCCACCTCTACATCTACATATATCACATATATTATTTGTAGACATATATACATGGACATATATATATATATATATATATATATATATATATATATATATATGTATATATACATACACACATATACATGTACACACATATGTAGATATGGCATTGATATCACAACAGCGAACCACATGACAGCAATGCATTAGACAGGAATGGAAAGGAAACTACATGTGCCACCTGCATCATGTAGTGTAGTTAATATCAAGGCATGTGTGTTATGTTGCGTCACACGGGGTCAGACCATAGCAGGGGTAAGAGTAGGGCTGCTGACAGTTACTCACCAGACCTATTGGCGACTTTATGTGTTGACAACCCAGTGTCTTAGCAGAATATGCGGGCTGTGGACAATAAATAGGTCAGCAACAAAACAAACTGGACACATCCTGCAGCTAGCCACCAACAGATACCAACACATACGGTATAACTGCCAAACCCACACCTGCCATGTCCTGGAATCGAGCATCTACCTGTCTAGTCTACCACACTACAGCATTATGCAGTAACAGAATGCGCTACTGAGTTCCGGCATCACCGCACTCCCACAGGCATACTTCTAGGCGGATGACATCATCCGCAAAGGCAAAGATGCCGATAGGAAATGTATGTGGTGTGAGCCATCTAAAAGCATTACTGTGTCCCCAGGCAGCTGGAAACACACACACACACACACACACACACACACACACACACACACACACACACACACACACATGGCTGGGAGTCGAACATACACCTAACTACCTTATCACACTACAGCATTACGCAGTTACAGAACGCGCTACCGAGATTATTGAACACAGCACTCAAAGAGGCATACTTCCAGGTGGGTGATATCATCCGCAAAGGCAAAGACACCGATAGGGAATGTATGTGGTGTGAGGCATCTAAAAGCATTACGGTGTCCCCAAGCAGCTGGAAACACACACACACACACACACACACACACACACACACACACACACACACACACACACACACACACACACACACGTGGCAGGGTTGGGAGTCAAACATACACCTAACTACCTTATCACACTACAGCATTACTCAGTTACAGAACGTGCTACTGAGATTATTGAACACAGCACTCCCAGAGGCATACTTCTAGGTGGGTGACATCATCCGCAAAGGCAAAGACGCCGATAGGGAATGTATGTGGTGTGAGCCATCTAAAAGCATTTCTCAGTCCCCAGGCAGCTGAAAACACACACACACACACACACACACACACACACACACACACACACACACACACACACACACACACACTTGGCAGGGCTGGGAGTCAAACATACACCTAATTACCTTATCACACTACAGCATTATGCAGTTACAGAATGCACTACTGAGATTACTGAACACAGCACTCCCAGAGGCATACTTCTAGGTGGGTGACATCATCCACAAAGGCAAAGACACTGATAGGGAATGTATGTGGTGTGAGCCATCTAAAAGCATTACTCTGTCCCCAGGCAGCTGGAAACACACACACACACACACACACACACACACACACACACACACACACACACACACACACACACACACACACACAGGCACACACTTGGCAGGGCTGGGAGTCGAACATACACCTAACTACCTTATCACACTACAGCATTATGCAGTTACAGAATGCGCTACCGAGATTACTGAACACAGCACTCCCAGAGGCATACTTCTAGGTGGATGACATCATCCGCAAAGGCAAGGACGCCGATATGGAATGTACAGAGAGTGAGCAGTCTGAAAGCATATTACTGTCCCAAGGTAGACGTAGACAAACACATGGTAGTGGTGTGATCGGGGCAACTAAATATCTACAGAGCACTACAACAACACTACATAGATACGGGATGCGCCACAGACAGTACACCCTTCAAGACAGTCAACCAGTGTGTTCAATGTAGGCATCCATCGTGACGTTGTAAATGGACATCTGTTGCCTGGATGACCACCATCGCTATACAGGATGTCAATGGCCATGCCCATACACAGAGGCACATCACCAACACAAGGTGTCACTGGGCATGCCATTGTACTTGACATCTACTGTGTGTCCATCTATACAACGGTGTACTGGGCATGCTCACACACTTAGCAGTTGCAAAGGGCCGTCTTGCATGCATACGGATTCCAAACATGGGAGGGCACAGTTTGGAATGTACTGTGTGTCCATCTACACAACGGCATACTGGGCATGCTCACACAGCAGTTGCAAAGGGCCATCTTGCATGCACACGGATTCTAAACACAGAAGAGCGCAGTTTGGAATGTACTGTGTATCCATCTACACAACGGCATACTGGGCATGCTCACACACTTAGCAGTTGCAAAGGGCCTTCTTGCATGCACATGGATTCTAAACATGGAAGGGCACAGTATGGTGTTACTGTCCCCACGTACATGAATGCCACTCACATGTACTGACCAGTACACACTCAGGAGCCATCACAGATGTCTCAGGTGCAGATCACAGAGGTACACACTGCAGTCTTCAATGTAGCCCTCAGACATCACCATGTCATTGGACCAGCAATGCACAGCCATACATTACCACAACACCATGTGACTCATGACCAGTGGACTGTACATAGTTCTACAGCAACTGTGCAGACTACACATGTACCAACAGGGTTCCATCATGTGTTATGCATTACAATGATACCACTGTAATAACCAGGTTGGCTCTACACATACCAGGGGCCCTGGGTCTTACACAGCTGTGACAGATGACTGTCACTGTACACCAAAGAACACACATGTTTGGATATGACATACATGTAATCACAGTGGATATGTGCATGTACCACACACACAACACACATGTACATAGCATAGCTTTTGCTGTCCTCCATGCAGACAAGTGGCTATAGCAATCACACACACGCAAATGAAAGGTGGGTCCATGGCTGTTGAATGCTAACAGTACATGAGGTAGCAATGTTGACCGAGGACACATTCCCTCTGTACTAGTTACCCATGACACCCATCATATCATACAACAGTCCATGTGTTATGTATGTCATCACACATGTCCACCAATTGCAATGCATACAAACATGGCTACATGACAAGCATGTAGGACCAACACACATGTACAATGTGTAGTATGCATGCAGCTACCATGCATGTACAGTAGCTGATGTATGTAACTCATCTGTGCCTAACTACAACATGCAGTTGCAATGCAGCCCCATCATTGACACCTGTATATGGTGACATACTGATAGTACGGTAGGATGTACATCAGGTACGGATGGATGTGTGTACATAAAGTAGTGATCCACCTGTGCAGATGGATGTTTGCCGGGGACGGCTCACAGGTATGTCACATGTCATCCTACCATTACATGTGCAAACAGTACGCTATGTTACTGTTACTTGACAGTGAAGACATAAAACCTACACAGCGGTCAGGTGTTACTGACTGTATGTCACCTGACACCTGTAACACTTACATCCTCCCATGTGCATATAGCACCACAATTGCCAGACGTAGCGTTGGTACACATAATGCGGCCAATACTGCTGCATGTCTGTCAGACATATCATCATATAGCAGGTGTATCATTCACAGTACTGCCATGTGTGTTTGCCTGTGTGACCATATATGCCACATATGGTGGGGATTACATCCCAATTGTTACACACCCCTGTACACTGTTGTAGAGATCTGTACATACTGCAGTGTGGAAAGCATGAAGTAGGCAGGGGTGGTGTGTGTATCACACACATCAGCTATCCGTATGTGTATGACATTTGTGGTCTCCACAGTGTGTGTGTGTGTTTATGTATGTATGCCTGTCTGGTGCATGGAGTGAGGGTGTATGCTACCATACAGAACACATAGGATCCCTTACCCCTCATGGTGATGCAGTCTACTACCATGTTGATGCCATTGGTCTCAGCCATACTGGCTACCTGTACATGTTCTTTCTCTGTGTCGCATCCGGTCTTAGCCATACTGGCTACCTGTACATGTTCTTTCTCTGTGTCGCATTGTGTGGGTGCACAGTACTGTGAGGGTGATGACCACATAGGCAGGGGTCCTCACCTCGACACTATGGGGTGTGCGTTATAGTGTTGTTGACCCCGTGAGTGTGGGCATGTTCCTGTAATGTGATAGGGTATTACTGCTACTCAGTGAGGCCTCATGCTATCAGGTGGCCTCTAACGTTATCATCGGCAGGACCGCTGTGTACAACCCCTGCACCATGTCAACATACCTGTAATGTGACCTGGTATCGATGTCACGTCTCTAACCACTGTAGCCTATTAAACTGCCCACATGCTTCTGGATATGTGTGGACATCTGTGGTATGTTAGCCTTTCCAACAGTCAGGTTGAGGCTACGTATAGCATGCTGATATTGCCATATGTGCCTGTGAGTACTCCACAGTTACACATGGGAGACTGCAAACACTGCAACCTGTAGGCACATGCAAGTAGACCATAAGGAGGGAACCAGGGCATCATTACCAACATGATGTTACTGTTGTTACCAAGACACATACTGTGAACATACAACAATGTATGCTAAACCTGTACTACATGGTATGTCTGGTGCGTGTTAACAGTACACAACTAATGTAAGATACACTTCTCACTATTCTTACACAAATAATGTAATATACACTTCTCTCACTATTCTTACACAACTAATGTAATATACACTTCTCTCACTATTCTGTTCACCTTGTGCATCAGACCATTTGTGCATGTCCCTGCACCGATGGTGTGAATGACAGGGATGTGGCACAGGCCTCATCATATGCACAGGGTGATAATGTTTGCCAGGGGCATAGGCTGCACCAATGGATGACATCATGTGTGTTGGTAAGGGCCGGTGATATGATTGGACATATCTGTTCAGTATGCATGTGGGTGTTGTGATGCCCTACAGATGTGTTTGCTGTGTGCATGTATGTGTGCACACAGTCCTGCCTTTTGTGAGGCCTACACAGGAGAATTATTGACAGCTCCAGATTGTACAGACCAGGTTGTATAGATCACTGTGTCCGGCCATGACCACGTGACCTGTGCCTGCCAGGGGTTGCACAGGCACTACCAGGCAGGGGTGCAGATTGGCTACTGTCCAATGACACATGTCCACTGGAACCATGTCCCAGCTGGGAACGTCCAGGGCCACATCCATGTGGCCTGCTGTGTCCTGGTGTGGACAGCGCAGCACCAGCTGCACTGTTACTGCTACCGGCACTATGGGAGCAGGCATGTGAGGTGGCACACTCACGTTGACCTGCACTAGGTGGTGTAGCTGGCCTACATCCACGTGGTCTATGCCTCACTCCTACCATATGTTCCAGCACAGACAGCTCACACAGATTGCCATGCCACGGTCAAGGATTCCAACCATGTCACCCAATCACCTGTCCAGAACATCAGCAATCTGCTGTTGAGCATTTGCCAATGCCTGGATGTTGTCATTTAGGGTACAGATAGCAGCCCTCTGCAGCCTCTGCCCGCCTCTTTTCTGCCATTCAGCACATGCCTGTGCCGCCATTACAATCTGGAACATGTGTCTGGTGATACCAGCTGCTGTGCTCTGTCCTGCAGGTGCATGTCTGCCAGAGGTCCTCCTACGAGCAGAACCAGCCACATGCCTGTGTGACACATCTGCAATCATTACACTCACACCATGGTGTGGAGACACACCTTCTGTAGCCATCACACATTCCTATTCCACGCTAAGATACGCTGACTGTCCTTCCTCTATGTCCACTGGTGATGTGGTATGTGTTGGCAGCAGAACTGTGTGCAGGGAAGAGGGGGACATAGCTGGAATGGCAACCATTGGCACAGATTCAGCCCCTGACAACTCTGCCTGTACCTCATGCATATGTTCATCACTGCTAGTATCTGTGGGAACACTAACATCAGATGGACCGCAGGAGGGTAACGCACCTACATTACCTGTGAATGCAAAGAAAGACTCTAAATTACAATAGACACACACACAGACACACACACAAACACACACACACACACACACAGACACACACACACACACAGACACACACACAGACACACACAGACACACACAGGCACACCATGCATGTGATTTGACAGACGACATGCAGCATGCCTGTGATACAGCAGATGGCATGCAGCTCAGACATTAATAGTGTTAGTTAGAATACCTCCCTGGGGTGCACACTACAGCAAGCAGGTGTCATATCAGTAGCCATGCAGTTCACATAATCATGGTAGTATGCATGCATCCCCATGATACACCATGTGGACCAGAACAGGATAACAGTACACAAAGCCGATGTGACCTTGACATGTAATCTGCTGACATGTGCATTAACATGCATACATGTCTGACACAATGGTGTCCTGACACATGTACAGCGTCGTAATGGGCATCACATTGTGGTGTTGTCTGCATGCCCTACAGATAGAATGCATGTTTTGCAAATGTGCATGAGCATGGCAGGGTAGTGTGAGCCATCTACATTGCTATACAGTGTGAAGTACAGACACTGTGCCATTGCATGGCGTCATGAGGCATCTATATTGCTATACAGTGCATAATATGTACACATTGCATAGCCATAACTGCAAGCATACCCATGACATAACTGTGGATTGTGACCCACAATGCTGAGGTGTATACACACCAAACCATGCTGTGTCATGTGACAGGTCACTGGAGGACCTACAGATGACACCCCTGCACAACTACTACAGATGTCCTACAGCAGCAAGGGAAATGTACAGTATCTGTGGCATGATGTGATGTCAATGTCTGTGGAAGCTGTACAGGTGACTACTGTCATGCTATGACAGTCGTGATGTTCAACACATCTTATATGGTAGACTTCAGTGACACCTCCACTAGCTGTGCACAGGCTTTTAGGATGTCCAGTGTACCACATCAACTGTATAGTCAGTCAACTAAGGCTATAATTGGACCATGTGTGGACAATGTGCAATAGGGTGTATACACATCACATCTACTGTGTGGCTACGTGTCTCTGGCCATCCCCCATGGCCATGTGTGCACATGTGTTGGACAAATGTGTGTGATGGCCATCTATCTCACATGTCTGTGTTGTCCCATATGACATACACCCTTAGATGTCAGATATGTCACCATCCACAGGGCTATGCAGACAATGGGTTGCATGTTTGGTATGTGGGGTATGGGTTATGGGATAGTGTGACAATATTGCAGCCAGAGCACTACGTGTCTGCGACATGTCAGATGGCACATCACAATGTGTGCACCCATTGCAGGGGCATATAACACAATGGTGACTCCTGTGGGCTGCCCATATCACAACTCACTGTGTGGTACTGTTTGCCTACCACATGTATTGTTCCAATGTATAGTACATACGCCTACATTATACAACACCTCCACCATTGTATGCACAGCTGTCCACACATGTAGCAATGTCAAATACTGTGGTTTCATGTCGGTGTATCATTTTGTTTGTATATATTGCACACGGGTGGCCAGTATGAATGCTGGGTGATGCGACCTGTATATTGTGACTGGAACGAACATCAAGTGTACAAGTGTTAACTGGCTCCATGGCAAATAGATCTATGCTTTAACATGCCTGATACTGATGACAGTCTCACCTGCAATGGACTGATGTCTGTGCGGCACGCCAGAGGTACCTGTATAGGGGTGACACAGCAGTTTGAACATTATCCATGACTGTATGACAGCCACAGGGTGCACTGTGCATGTTAACACATTCGCCTGTACAATAGCATATAGTATGCACATGTGTGCATACACAGGGTAGCATACTGTAGTATGCAGCATGTGTGTCAACATACCTTGCATATGATGTTACATTACATAATGTACAGTGACACATGCAACTAAATGAGATATAATAGCCATATGTGCAGTACTGACTTACCAGGCAACTCCAGACTCATTGGTTGGGAGGCACCCACCTCCACGATGGCAGCTAGTGTTTGTGGGTGCTGTTCTGAGGGTGTCCCCAGACTGGCCAGTAGCTCCTCGGCGAGTGTGAGTGGGGGCTGGGTTGGTGGCCCACCACCTGTTCCACCTTGTTCCCTGGCGATTGCAGTGGCAAGCTGTTTTGCATGTTGTATCAGGTCCATGCAGTGTCTGCGCACCTGCTGGTAGGTGCGGTTATGGCGACCCACATCATTCACCCTCCTGCGAAGATCCTGCCACAGGTCGTCATGCTGCTGGGCATGCTGTGGGACATGGTTGAACAACACCTCATAGTTCTCATGGACGTATGGGATGAGGACATCATCCTCCTGGTGGCTGTACGGTGGCAGGTATGTACAAGGCATTATCTGTAAAACATAATGATGGTGACAGGTCACAGTATCAGAGATGTACAGAGATACTGCTGCACATACATTTCTAGTAAATCTAGTACATTTGCACAGTTATCTTTGCAAATCATCATGACACCGACACGACTGACATGTTTATGTCACACACATGTAACACCCGTTATGCATTGGATATCATCACCATATATGTGTGTCACCTCATTACATTGTTCATACTCCATGTGAATACTGTCTTGATGTGGACATGTCTGTTTGCCTGCACTGGTGTTCTTACCTATCAGCACATGCGTGGATGTGTCCACGGTAATGCTGTTGACCTTGATGCTGTGTATATGTCACATACCAACACATAGACTGCCTTAATGGACTTGAGCAGTGACAGTGCACACATATGCTTGGAAACCTTTACATGCATGTGTTTTGCCATATACATCTACACGGCACTGTACAGTTGTTCAGCATCCTGCCACGGATCACCTGTTTTGCACATGTGATAGACACGGGACAATGGCTAGTCGGACGTCATTCACAGGGATGGTTATCAACTGTAGCATGTACGGGCAAGGTTTCCTAGCTGTATCCCTACAGCCACGTTGCCACCGCGAGGTGCATCAGTGCCACATTACTGATCCAGACAGTTGATACTACATCTACCATGCGGCCATCACACCATGCATGACAGAGATGACATGTACAGCTTTGATGGACAGGGTTGCGTGGTATGGCGGGAGTATGTCACATGTATGGCACAGGGATCTATCCAGCATGTGGCAATCCTAGTAGTAGGACGGTGGCTGTCCATGACGTATGTCTTTCAGATCAGGATATGGACATGTAGCATGTCCAACATCATAGTGTAGCACATGTCTTTATGCAAGGTAGACAGCATGCTGCATAGTGGAGGTGAGGATTGTGAAGGCTGGTATCGCCCATCCATGCATGGCCAATAACCCTTTAAAGGTGATATGTGATCCAATATTGGTCACCCGAGTGCTGTGTATGCCTGTCCAATGATCTCCATGCTCATGGATGGCACCCTGTCATGACATGGGTACCTCGTATGACTGCCTATGTGGCCTGGAGACGTCACCAACTCAGGGAGGTGAACTGCACAGCACCATCTCTTACACAGTGTCCATAATGTTGACCACAGCCTAGGTGGTAGTTAATGGGTACAGGGATATTCACCTAGCAGTGACAATGCTGATATCATCCGTCAGAATGTGCACATATGTCAGACACCTCACCCACAAAGCCCATTCTGTATGTTGCTCATAACACTGAGACAGTTATTGCTCATAGGTCATGACCATTCACATCCTTACATACACAGATGCCTCACATTTGTCTGTGTGGTATGGGCTACAATGAGGGTGAAGTACAACACATTAACCTTGTTTTACTCTAGCTGGCACTAGTGTGATATGCACATGTCACTCTGGCACCTTTTGTAGCGTTGATTCTGTCAACAGTCCACTGGTAGAACACTCCTGTGACATACGAAGGTATATGTAGTCAAACATCTGTACTGTCATGTACATCTATACTGCTAACATCTACATTGATAATGGTTCATGGACTTGCAGACTATACTCTGCGGTGCCACCAATTATGACTGTCATCATCACTTGTGGGTTGATATTATCCAACAACCTATCTGGATTGTATGTTCATCCTCAGCACTTGTTCAGAACTTGTGAGCACTCCATGAGCTACTGATTAATATAGCACCCATTCCACACAATTTCTCACAAGTACACTGTCTCTCCTTACATTTCCAGCTTGCTTACAGTACAACAGCTGTTGTACACACGTAACTCACATATCTTGTGAGACATGGTTGTATATACAGGCATGTCCAACTGTCACGTACCAGTGCTATTGCCTGTCTATATGATGAATATGTTGTACATGTGGCAATAGAGCAATTGTCTCATGCACACAGTCAATGCTCAGCTCCCAACATACGACACTACAGCCTGTGGGAGATGCACATATGCAGCCCTGCTGGGGGTAATGCTGTCACCAACCCTGACTGCACCTGACAATCATGTGGGGATGTGTAACATTCGCAACACACCCCACTCATCACATTGTCTCACAAGATCTCCACCACCACAGGCCACACATATGAGTACAACTTGTGCAGTACCTCTCCATACTCTGTGTAGGCACCAAAGGCAGCCATCACCAAACACAACAACAATAACTTATAGTCCACAGACTCATGTGTGCCCATCACATACAGCCAATAGGGTGTTATAACATACACAACACACCTGTCATAGGTGACTCTGTAGGCGGTCACACTGATGTTCCTCTCAGCAGTCTACACAAGGCGATAGTCGCTTACATCTTGCTGTCAGGTAACTGGTTCTGCAACGTAACCTATGCACCCATGCCACACCTCACCAGGTACAATTTGACTGTCATTCTCCTTGTTAGTGTGACTGCCCTGTGATGCAACTTTGCAGACTACATGTGCAGGGACATGCAATAGCTCACCGGTCTTGTAGCCCTGAAGGTATGGGCCAAGCCCTGGGGAGCATTATGCATTCATCCGGACCTGATACCACTGTACAATGACTGACTGTGTCACTTCAACTGTTGCCTATGCATCTGCTGTCATTCCACAGGCATCTGGTATCTGTCCGCTTTGACTGACATGGTCAGCAAAACACAATGCTTTGGCACAGATGACCTGCATCTGTCAGCCCTGGGAGTACAGATAACATATAAGGCTCTTGCTGCTTCTATACTGCCTGTCTTGCACAGTTTCCAATAACATTCACCACCAGAACGGCAACAGGCAAGTAAACATGGGGTCATGTGACGCAATGCTTGACGTCTTCATCTCTGATGCATGCATGCAAGGCACTCCTTATAATGGACCACATCAATATCTCTGCATTGAGTGGGACCTGCCTCTAGGCTCTGCAGAGCACACCTGCAATGACAGGTTATACACAGACCATACCTTTCAGTCATGTAACCTGGACCGGCACACCCACGGCTGAGGTGTTACCATATTCCACTATGTTGTACACACATCCTGGGTAGTTACTTAGCACAATGCATCAGAGGTGCTCCATGTGCAACTAACTGTGGCCAGAACTGCTATACACATTGTAACAAGCTATGGATTCAACAACATACCCCACGGTTACCAGACCTCATTTCTTGGTGTACTGGACAGTAGGGCTCAGACAGGTACTACTGATGTGAGACTGACACTACCCCACACTTAAATGGGATAGCCACTCATGTACTGACACATTAGGCCAATGCTGTCCAGGATTCATAACCTCCACTCAGCTGGATCAACCCATACACACCACCTCCAAGACCAACACTATCCTTGACATGGACACTACCAACATGTGACTGGTGTTCCACACCTGGGGTTATCCCCTCATTGGTGGATTCCGAACATATGCTAATCACCCTTGTTATCCACATCCCGGCACCACACCCTTCACGGCATACACAGTACAAGAGTACTACAATGCCTACTACAGACGTCTTATGACAGCAGTAGTTAACGTCATGACACCCGTGCAGATGGACAATGCACATACAAATGCTGAAACATACCCCAGTGCATTTACATGACTGCATGGATCATGCTATTCCACACAGAGCCATGATGGTACCCACCAGATAACGGACATCACTCTGGGAGTCCAGTTCCATGGACATAATTTACAACAACAGGTGCAGGCTGTTGCAAAGTGGAGTACAATCCCATGAGTGGGGTAGCTCACTGGTCAGCCTCAGTAGGGCTACAGGATCCCTCATCACATACTCCGACACTAGCTACATAAACATTACTGCGACACATTCCAGGGTGTACCACAAGGCATTATGGAGGTATGTCAGTAGTCAATGGCAATACCCACATCTGCTCTGACATACAATAGTTACTCAGGAACATTACAGAACCAGGTGATGTTGGCAACATGCTAGCGGATGGGTTCACTGCTAACATTACACCCTGTCACTCTCTACAGGGCCACAATCCATGCAGGAACATCGCGGTGTCTCTGCAGTCACACCTACACAGTACTAACCTGCACTCTATATGGCCTGGATCACTGGCCCCATGTGATCGTCCAACATCCCAAGCTGTGATTTACACAAACCACTGAACAACATCTCTCACCCTTGGCCACCATATTCAGTAATAGCCTTGTATCAGACATTGTGGCCCCTGAATGGCACACAGCAGCAGTTATCACACTCCACACAGGTGGCGCCACAATGCATGTGGGGGACTATTGCCCTACACACCTGACTGGACTGTTCTGCAAGGCTATGGGGCACATCATCATGGAAGTCATTCACAGAGACATTGGTGGGCTCCGGTCCTTTGCTGCCACCCAGGTTAGACTTCTTAGGCCTATAGCATGTCTCCTACACCTGGTGGACTCCTTTCATACAGTTACCATGGTAGTTGATGATGGTAAGAGGGTCCACACAGCCTACATTGTCCTTTCATTGCCTTTCAGCACCGTTCTCCATTCTGGTATTGACAACATACACATCCACCTGCACATCGACCCCTATGTCTCAGGATGTTATGCAAAGTGGCTCATGGACAGGACACACACAATGAGGGTAGCATACCATAGTACCTACTGTATTTCAGTTACAGTTGGCATACCACAGTCCTCAGTCATAGGGCCCCCATGTTCAGTATATGCTTCCCTGAGGTACAGGCTAGCACAGAGGGACTTTCCCTTCCTAGCTTTACAGACAACTGCATACAAAGCACCATGATTGATCCACCAGCTGATACTGACTCCCTCCATAAGGGTGTCACTGTGACAGATATCTGATATCAATATCATGGCCTCAAGCTGCATGACACAAGGTGCATGAACATCCCCTTTGCATTACCCCATTCACCCACTGACTATCACATAGGTGGTAGTCCCTACATACATGTTACATTGTACATGATCGTAGTACACACATATGTCGCACCCACTCCAGTGATAACCATATTGCCACTGTGGCGTGGATATCCTTTTACGTGGCCACACTTATCTGTACTGGGTTTGTATCTAGAACATAGGCACCCATTGTACCTCTGAATTCCAGACGTATACACACATTCAAGGGTACAACACCACATATGGGGTGTACCTTACACAACAGCTATGGCTTTACATACCACAGCACTAACACTCCACGACATTTATTGAGCTCCGATGGTTGAAGTATGCAGCAGAACTATAGACACCATGTCTGTACACATTTACATACTACATACTCAGGGGTGACGTCTGCTGAACAGACAGGGCCCATGTCCACAACAATATTAATGGATATACTCCACAGAAGCGACATAAGCAAAAGCCACTGTGAGCAACATGCTCATGGATATGTGCACACACACAATGATGAGTGGGATGTGCTTGAGAGTTACATTCCCAAACCGGACACTCACCATGCTTTGGAACATGATTCCTATGAACATCACGCAGGGACACTCAGTAGCACTGTTCATGTGATACCTCACTTGGTGGATGGGAGACACATGTACGCCAGGGATCACTGCAGTGGCTGTACTGTGCAGAGGTGCAAGAAACACATGGCTCTGCTGTTCACAGAAAGGGCACTACCCTAGAGAGGTGCTGCTGGTGTGAACACTGTAGTTGTGCTTACACATAAACTTGCCAGACTGCATAGTAGCCCTTCCATTTAGATTAGCTAGTGTCCCGTGACTACAAGCCATATGTATCCTGTTATTGTATATTGTACATGCCAATAGATGATACCTTTGGTATGCATGATATGCCTGTTATGCTGTGTAGCATATCTGACATATCTACCTACAATACTGTACATTACACATATTTTACATAGTATACCATAATGCAAAGCATACTTGCACAGCGGGACCACCTTAGACATGTCGTTGTAATTATATGCCCATACACATGCCTACTGTGACAGTAGATCAACATATACTATCCCCTGCTATGGCACGTACTTGATGGACATACCCTACCACTGGCGGCAGGTGGTATGGAATTATTCTGTTTAAAGGCCTCATGTAGCATCCCTTGTGGTGTCTGTGATGTTTACCTTGTGGCCCACTGCAGGACACACAATTTCTACAAGCGTTACTATGCTCAGCAAGACATCACTACATAAATACCTTTTCCCACTTTATGCATTGCGGACATTTTTAATTAATACAAAACAGGCTATACATACACTAACATAATTACTACAAAACAAGCTATACATACACTTACATACCGAGTGTTCTACATACCTTGTTATCATTCCAGACTTTCGTAACTATCTCTCTTACACTGTTTAAGCAGTTCTATGGTATGAGCATACGGTTTGAATGTCTGGCAAGTCATCCTTATATACGTTGATACCTGTAACATGTGGTTTCCTGCCGCCAATTGGTGTTCCTGATTGACTTATTACTTGCACATCAGCTGTACAGCCACTCCATTCACCAATTACGTGGCAACAGTGGGGTAAAATTGAATTCTTCGCTTGGGCATTGCCCATTTGCCCTACCTTCGGGGTGACGGCTTGTATTGTGTTTGGTTTTGTGTAATTGCAGCATGTGTAGAGACACGTATAGTTTGGATTCATGTCCCCCATGGATTGTGTGTGATGGCTAGAGTATGTGGTTCTACATGTGAGTGTACCTGTCATCCCAACCAGCTGATTAGCGACTATTGCCAACAAAACCTGTAACATCACCGTTTGTTCCATTATACAATGGCTACGATTTCACATGGCACCTTTAAATGTGTCTCTCACAAGGTATGTTAACGCTTCTGCAGATGTAATTGACTGACGGATGTTTGTGCTGTAATTACAGTCTGTATTGCTATAGTTTCTAGTATGGGGGATGTAGGTGGGTGTATGTAGCATATACAGGTTAGTGGGGCTTGCATTTCTACATATTCCATATATGTGTGTGGGCTCCTTCCCTAATTAAAGAGCTATCAGTTAGTAGACTTTTGTTACGGGATTATACATTGGGCCGTTGTTAATTGGTTTCTATATAATATGCAGGTGAGATTGATACTTCCATACCTCCAGAATTACAGCGATATGTAAAGGGATGTTTTTAAATGACAGCTGTCCCGTGTATTTCTGTCCCAGATATTTGCAGTCATTGCAGTTGTGTTGGTAACTGAACCTCTTTGGCATGGATTGCCACCTTTTCAAATGGCCATTGTGGGACACTTGCGGGACACACATCAGTGTTTACAGGCCGACACATACCCACGGTCAGTACACAGGATAGCACATACTTTTATCCTCAATACATACTTATTGTTGTGGGACTTTGGCTACTTATATTGCATGTAACATTTACGTTTCTTACATACAGGCATAACTATTTAATGCAAGTATTACATAATATATGGGACATAATAATGTCCTACAATCTCAGACAGTTGCCCTTTGTAATGTTTTATGTCAGGACACAACTGCCCTGGGAGGGGTTGTCCCTCCTAATGTGGGACAGGTGGTAACCGTATGCCTACGTCTAGCTATACCCACACCTACCATAATGATCTACCTCTGAGTTGGCACTAACAGACACACAATGCAGACACACACACACACATTACAGTCACACAGAAATGCACATGGCACCCTCAACACACACATACACAGACTACGGCAATCACAAACACTGTTGGATACAGTACCTACATGGACCACAACACCGGCAGCGGTAACTAAATATCCCTTCATATCGTGATAATATTACTTGCGGTTCTAGTGTTCCGGTACTGTGTTCTTTCGGTCTTTCATCCTCGTGGTTACACGTGTCAGTATGTGACACATTCCATAGTTGGCGGTATCCTATTTATTTGTACCTCCAAGGTTTTATGAATGTCGTTGACCTATCTATATATTTGCAGATATCGGTGAATCCGTATATATCAACATATATCTCTCTATTATCCCTTCTATCTGTACACATGCTCTATGATGATTCTGGTTTGTGCATGTGCCTCATTATGGCGTTGTTGCATGGGTGTGTGTGCATTTCTGATGGGAGTCATCATCCACGGCTCCAGTGCATAGCCAGCATCCCCCACAAGGTGGCCATGTGGGATGTCCCCCCTGACAAATACCTGATACAGCTGTGAGGCATGCCAGATATGGGAGTCATGGTAGCTTCCAGGGCTGCCAGCACACACATCCATGATAATGCCCTGGGCATTGCACACGACCTGGCAGTTGATGGAGTGGAATCCCTTGTGGTTTATGTAGCACCTACCATGCTCACCGGGTGGTGACTTGATATGCATGTGTGTGCAGTCTATCGCACCCAGTACCTCCAGGTAGTGTGCCACATGGTGGAAGTGACGCATATTGCTGGCCAACTCCTCCTGAGTTTGGGGGAAGTATATATGCTCATTGGCATGTGGTAACATGGCATCCAGGAAATGGTGTAGTACCCTGGATGCTGATGCCTGTGAGATCCCCAATATATCTCCAGTTGGCCTCTGAAAGGTACCTGTGGCTAGTATTCGCAAGCTTACACATACCTTCGTGCCCACTGGAATAGGTTCCCCTCTGTTGTTTCTGGTTCTCAGGCGTGGCCGGCAAAGCTCAACTATTTGCTGTAAGATGTCCCTGTCCACCTTGTAATGCTCTACTATCTCCAGATCATGTAGCCCCTGGTAGGTTACCCTTGGTCTGAGCACTCTTCTCCTCCATGGCCTGTGCTGGTTGTCGGTATCATCCTCTACAACACCGTCAGTCTCTAACACATGGTGATGAATTACAGCTATGGCAGCTCCCAACATGTACATTTTAAAAGTTCCCAGTGTGTTTACATCTATGGTGCAGTGTTTGGGAATACACAGGTGTGTGTAGGGTGCTTTCACACTTTATACTATTGTGCTGTGAACACCAATGATGTCATAGGGTGTTTATGTATGATCATAGCTACAGGGTATCTTATGTGTTTTACTACAGGAACTACTATTGTGGTGCCTTTGGTGTTGAATTACATTTGGCTGCCGTGGATCACCTCTTGCCCTTCCCTTTACATTTCTTCACATTTCACCTACCTTTTTCTGGCATGCATCCAGCAGCCTGCTTTCATTTGTACTTTCCTAGACCTGGCTTATCTTCCGTAATGTGTTTTATTGCCGGTCTACTGTAGGTTTGCTTTACTCTGCTATGACAGTTTTCCTTTCTTTGCAATCCAATGCCTCCCCTCCTTTCTTTGCAATCCAATGCCTCCCCTATCCTGTTTTGCAGGTTTCTGCGAGCAGACTTGGCAGCTGCCGTCAATTGCCCGCTGTGAGTTAATAGGTGTTAATTGCTCAGTTGTACTCCAATTACCCTACTGCGGCATTTCCTTCTTTTCTTCCCCTGACCTTCCTGTTTGTGCTATTGTTCACGGCATGTGCATCCACTTACTGGGTTTCGGGCACGTTTTCATCCCCATACACATGTACTTTCGGGCACCATATGTGCTCTCAGCCAAATGATTCTGTACCTACCACCCCACCACTGTCCTGCAGCTCTGCTTAGCAATGACCAGGCCAGATTTGCATTGCTCCAATGTGCTTACAGCTACAGTGGCACACCCCTCTGCTGATGTCATGTATACCTCTGAGCCACTCCTCAGTGTTATAGCGCTGCACCGTATGGTACATCCTTAATCCAGTGGGACGTTTGCGATTCAGTATTACCTGTCTCATTTGT
This sequence comes from Protopterus annectens, assembly GCF_019279795.1. Classification (NCBI taxonomy): domain Eukaryota; kingdom Metazoa; phylum Chordata; order Ceratodontiformes; family Protopteridae; genus Protopterus; species Protopterus annectens. The sequence continues at coordinate 799,077,039 of NC_056734.1, forward strand.
ATGGCATTGACTACTAATTCATAGTTACCGCACCCGAACACTGTCACTGACCCTTAGCAACCCTTGCAGCTTGGTTGTGGTGTACCATGCATACCATTGCGTATTATGGTAAAATCCTGATTTGTATTACATTGCGATTTTATGACATTTGTATATATTTTCTTTATGTTCCAGTTTGCGCACACATGCCCTGCGGTTGTACTTTGCGTTACTGTGGACATGACATTAAATGTTGTTTTTTAGGTGTTGTGCATCTTTTCTTATGCCATTGGCTGTGTATTTAGCCATTGGTATATGTTAACTTTGTAATACATGAGTCTGGGCTGCTTCCATAGCTCCGATGTTCTGTTTGGGAAAATGTAAACCGTGTTTTTTGGTTTACATTTTCATGGGCTTATGCTATGCCTGCACCACTTCATGAATCACTATATACCTTCATTTGCATGGTGTGGCACTGCGCATGGGGTGATTAGCATACCTAAGCCAAGGGCTGCGCAGTTCTGGCGTACACCGGTAGTGCATGTGGGATTGGATCGTACCTGAATCGCTCGACGGCCATATTTGGCTTTATACTGCCTACGCTACACCTGCACCTGGCGCAAGCTTCATGAATCCCACAGTGTGTCTGTAGTGTCTACTTACTTTCATAACTTAATTCTTAACTATCCCTTTATTGACATGTCTGGAGTGCATATTGTGGCTGTGTAAAAATGTATTGGCTTGTGCATCCTTTTTAAAATACTTGTTGAGATCTGACCATTACATTTTCTAAGTGTTATATCTAAAAAGCAGATCTCCATTCTATAGAATTTTAGTTTAAATTTTAAATAATTGGTCATAGTTTCTAAGAACTGAACATAATCCAATAACTCATTCTCTTCTCCCTTTCAAATAATGAAAATATCAACAAAGTACTTACAGAATAAAACCTTACAACTATATTCATTAGAAGAACCAAATATATGCATACACTCCTATTGATGAAGGTCTATGTTTCTGTAAGTATTTGCTACTGAAGTGCCCATAGCCACACCTGATAGCTGATAGTATAATTCTTCACCAAGTAAAAAGATATTGCTCATCAACACAATATCCAAAAGTACACAAATCATTTTGACTTTCCTAGATGTAAAAGAAGTACATTTACATATGTATTCTCTCACTGCCTGCACACCATGCTCATTAAGAATGAATGTAGCCAATGAATTTATATCCATCATTACAAACAAATACTGATCTACATTATTCAATGAATACCAGTGATATAACAGTTTCAAAAAATCATGTATATCACATATATAACTTTGTAAATTCTTTAATAATGTTTGCAATTCTTCTTCTAAATAAATTAAAATAGGTTAGGTTAACCAACCTCTCCCAGAGAGTATTGGTTGCTATCTATCCTTATGAATTTTGGTTAATCCGTACAACAACAGTATTATAGAGTGACCAACATATAAATACATTTAAAGCTCATATGTAATATTCTGTAACTGTAACTCATAAATAACATCAGTCGCCCTATGTATTATATTATTTACAGTATTTCTAACTATGAAATCATTCAAAAATCCTAACAGAGATATATTATATTTTTCAGTATCCATAATAACAATGGCACCCCCTTCGTCTGCCTGTTTGGTAGCAATACAGGTATAATTTTGTAAGCATTTTAGAGATTCTAACTCTTCTTTAGACAAGTTATAACTTCTAGAATAATCTCTGAGTTATTAAAAAATCCATAAATCAGTTGTTCGCATATTTATTTATTTACATTTGTTTACCGGGGAAATTACGACTGGACGCAGGCCCTTTTTCAGCGGGTGCCCAGGGAGAAAAACTCAACATCATGTACATGATAAATAGAGATACAAAGTTGCAGCAATAGTAAACAACATTACAGGTTGTTGGCTTTAATACAATAACAAGATATTGATTATCAACAGTATATACAGAAAATGTTGCAAGTTAAGATAGTTTCTTGTCTTTTATAATATTAGTAACAAAGTTGTCAGGCAAGATGTTAAAGTATGTAAAAACAACTAGCTAATTCTGACTGTGGTTAGTAGTGGCGGTAGTATAGCTGGGTTAAGAGTCTATGTGGGCGGGTAAGGGTGGGGGTGTTTGTCTGGATTTGAACAAGGACAAAGTCAGTGCAAATTTAAGTAGAATTTGAGTGCAGTCTTGAAAAGGCTGCTGTAAGGTAGAGTAGTTATGAAGGGTGGAAGATTGTTCCAATGTTTATATATGGTACATGACAATATGGCTTCTCCTGCTGAGTTTTTGGGTTTGATAACAGTGAGATGATTTTTGTTACTTGATCTTAGGGGCCTAGAGTCATAGGGTTGGAGAAGGGGTTGAAGGGAAGAGATGTTATGGGGGTGATTAATAAGTTTATGAGTGAGGGTAAGTTGATTAAAGTGAAGGGGTTGTGAGAGTTCTAGCCAGTTTAGTTATTTAAGGGAGATACAATGATGGCTGCGGTAGGAGGTTCCAGTGGCAAATTTAGCAATTTTGTTGTAACAAGCATCCAACTTGTGTAGGTCTGTCTATCTAAGGTTTGTAAGTATGGGGGATGCATAGAGTAGGGTGGAGATTAGATGGGAATTGGCTATGGAGATTCTAGCCACCTTTGTTAGTAATTGGCGGTTTCGATATAATGCATCAAGTTTCTTGTGATTTTTTTTTTATTGTGAGAGATATGTGGGTGTCAAATCTAAGTTTGTTGTCTATTTCCACACCGAGTAATTTTGTGTGTTCTGATGGAGAGATAATGGTATTCTCTTTGGTGAGAATGTTAAAGTTGGGGGTGTTATGGGTGGCTTTGGAAGGTTGGAACAGGAGACCTTTTGTCTTACTTGGGTTGAGTAGGAGCTGAGCATTGGATAGCCAGCTTTTTACAGAAGAGAATGATTCCTGTGTGGTTTGTTGTAGTTCTGGTAGAGTGTGTGCAGAGCAGATCAGAGTAGAGTCATCTGCGTACTGTATAAGAGATGCTTGTGTGGTGACAGTATGTAGGTTGTTAGTGAAACGTGACAATAGCAGAGGGACAAGGATAGACCCTTGGGAAACTCCGAGAGTAACTGGGAGGTGAGGTGATAGGTTATCATCCCAGATTACTGATTGCTGGCATCCATGTAGATAGCTGTGGGACCAGTTGCAGGCTGATTGTGAGAAGAAGAGGTTGGGGAGGGTACAGAGTAGTAGCTCATGAGATACCATGTCAAAGGCCGTTAAGAGATCTAAAAATATGGCAGTAGAGAAGAGGCCATTGTTTTTGTGATGAAGTATAGTGTTGGTGAAGAAGAGCGGAGGTAGTGCTGTGATATGGCCTGAAACTATGTTGGGTTTTGGAGAGTAGATTATTAGCTAGGAGAAAGTTGGAGACCTGGGTGTTGATACATTTTTCAAGTATCTTGGAGAGAGGGGAGAGGATAGCAATGGGGTGGTAATTGGAGAGGTCGGTGGAGGGGTGCCTTTGTGGAAGGGAAAGATGTGGGATATTTTCCATATTGAGGGAACATAGCCTTCTGTTATAGAATGGTTGATTAGAATTGAGATTGGGTAGGCTAGTGTATCAGCTGCAATTTTCAAGTATTCAGTGGGGAGGTTGTCATCTGTGAGTTTGGTGAATTTAAGTTTTGACAATAGCCTTTTTATGTTGGAGGTAGGTACTGAGGTGATAAAGAAAAGTGGAGTGGGGGTTTAGGGTTAGGAGTTGGGGGGGGCCATTTTAGGGAAGTGTTGTTTGTTTAGCGATGTTATAGTTTCAGTGAAGTGCTTGTTGAAAGATTTAGCAATACTGCTAGAGGGGGGGGGGGGATGGACGGCTGGGGGATATCAACCTTCCCTGAGTGGAGGATAGTGTTAATAATGGACCAGAACTGCTTAGGATTGTGGTTGGTAGAGTTTAGGGTAGATTTATTGTAGAGAGATTTGTTTAATTTTATTTGCTTTTTGGCTTTATTGTGCAGTTCAAGGAATGATTGCCTATCTGAGTTATTTTTTGTTAGTCGCCAGTACTCCCAGGCCTTATCTTTGGATCTCATTAGGGTTCTGGTGGTCATTTTTAACCATGGGGCATGCCTGGATCTGACTTTGGCATTTCTTACAGGAGCATGGGTGTTTAGGATGGAGAGGAAGGTACTGTTGAAGAAGTGGACAGTGTCATCTAGGTTGAGGTATTTTAGTGGTGACCAGTTAATTTTTTGCAGGGAGAGATGAAGGAGTTGGGGTTGAAGTTGGACTTGTTCCGTATTTGCCTGTGGATAATGGGCTTGAGACTGTTTGTGTGGTGCTGAATTAGGAAAGTGGGTGAGTGGTCACTAAGACTGTCAGGTAAGCAGCCGGCTAGGTAAGAGTGATGGGTTTTGTTGACTAGGATCCAGTCAAGTAAGGTATGATTGTTAGGGTTTTTGTTGATTCGGGCAGGGGATTGGATAAGTTGAGTGAACCCATGGAGATTAAGGTAAATAGTTGGGAGATTGTTATTACAGGATAGCCACTTGATGTTAATGTTGCTGACAATGATGGTTTCCTGGGGTAGACATAGAGCAGCCCAGCTCAAGAGATTTTCTAGGGATGTAATATTTTGCTCTGGTGGGAAATAGCATCCTATGATATTGATTGTTTTGTTTGGGTTTGTTTGAGACTGGCATAAAGAATTTATTCATTGTTGTGGTGAGGGGTAGATGTGTTCAGGAGTTGAATATTGAGGTGGTGTTTAAATATCAGTGCTACACCACCTCCTTTTTTGGACAATCTGTTTATGCGAAGGATGTTGTCTTCAGGTGGAAGTATTTCCTCACTTTTGATGTGAGGTTTGAGCCAGGTTTCAGTTAGGAAGATAATATCTAGGGAATATATGCTTATGCTGGCATGTAGCTCTTGGATTTTATTGCATATGCTTCTGATGTTTAGGGACATTATAAGTAGATCTGTTGTTTTTTTTTGTTGGCTAGGATTAGATAGAATATACATTATAGAATGCTGTAATTAATGGGGAACTTACTGGAACAAAAGTGCTTGACTGCTTGCATACCTGCACTCTTTATAGACCTGTCAAAAGCCTTTGACATGGTAAACCATAAAATGCTCACAGAAACCCTTGAATCCCTCTCTCTAGATACCAAAGCTATTCAATGGTTCACTTCCTACCTTAATAACAGGCAACAGGCAGTTCTCTGGGATAATACTCTTTCATCCCTTCTGCCAGTCTCTCTTGGAGTACCACAGGGGTCCATCCTAGGACCTCTCCTCTTCTCTTTATTCATAAATGACTTACATGCAGCAATACCTCAAGCTACTTGTATTCAATATGCAGACGACTCCACCCTCATATGCTCTGCAAACTCCTCCCTTGAACTACTAACCCTCACACAGAATGTATTTAGCACAGTTGAGGCATGGTTCTTGAAACGCTGCCTCCTTTTGAATGCTAAAAAAACCAAACTCCTACTCTTCAGGCCTAATATTAAGTCTCCCCTCTTAGACTTCACAATTACATCCAACAATGGCACACATATAGCCCCTGACTCTACCACTAAGCTATTGGGTATTTTAATTGACAATAACCTCACTTTTGATAATCATATTAATAACACTATTAAAACTGTTAATAGAAAGCTTGGCTCCTTATATAGAATTAAAACCTTCTTAACTCCACAAGCAAAAATCACACTTGCACACTCTCATCTTATTTTTACTCTTCTTTATGCCTCATCCATATACACAAACCTAAAGAAAAATAACCTTACTAAACTAGCAAATGCATACTACAGCATTGCTAGATTTGCCACCGGAAACCCATTTCGAACTCACCACTGTCACAATCTACAACAACTACACTGGCTTGAACTAGAAAATACACTATTACTCTCCCAACTTACTTTTGTTCACAGAATTTTTTACCAACCTAAAAATACTCCTATACTGTCTGACCTTATTTCTCCTTATTCTAACCTAAATTCTTTACGCTCCTCTAATAAACTTCTGGTCAAGTTAAGTAAGTCCAATAACATAGCAGGTGATTCACTTTTCACCAACACTATAGGTAAATACTGGAATCGTCTACCAGCCACTCTAACTTCTATCTCATCACCCTTCCTCTTTAAACAAAAGCTCAAACAACATCTAAAAACACTCTGGCTATGCCCATGCATCAATCCTGACTAATCTCATGATTCTACTAACTACTTTTCTCTAAATCTCCTTCTCTCTCCTGTTTCTACTCTTTGCCCTTGAGTAGTTTTTTCTCTACCTCTCCCTTGGTATTTAGCCTCTGTTATGAATGTATATACTTCTCTCTATGGTTTACACTTACTTTTTAATTAAACTCTTCTTGAATGTTTTTACTAAAGTATAATCTCTCCAATCTTGTACTTTAAAGAAATTTGAGTTAATGTGCTTACTTATTTATATTTTTTAATTACTAGAATTTAGAATAAACCTTATTTCTGATGTATTTTACTAACTAATTACTTTCTTTATGTAAAAGACTTTGTTTGTATTAACTTCAACGTGGAGCTTTTCTCCCCGGGCCTCTGCTGAAAATGGAAATGTATCCAGTTGGACTAGCCCGGTAAACAAATGTAAAATAAAAATAAATAAATAAATAAAATAAATACCTTTCTACCACTATCAGAATTCTGGAATATTAATTTCAGGTTAATATTTCTGACAAATAATTTAAGATCTGTAATGGCATCAACAGCATCAACAACAGAGTCCTTATTTGCAGGTATAAATTGTAGTCTTCTTCCAAGCAATGAAATCTCAGTTGCTGTAACTGAAATGCTGGATAAATTCACAATATCAGAAGTTTCTAGCCAATTATTCATCTCTTCACCTTGGACTGTCTGTGAGTTTGTGGGCTGTTTGATCTTGTACAAACATTTCTTCTTCCGTTTTTATTTTCATTACTTCCTTGTGACTGGTATCTTCCTCGTGGCTTCACCTTGTCCAGAAGATTCAACCTCACAGATGTCAAAACCTGGCAAAAATCCCTTTCTTGATTAGAAATAACATGATTGGAAGTAGAAGGTGTCACAGAAGCAATGTTACAATTGGAAGAATTGTAAAGAAAACCCACCAAAAGTTAGGTGTGCCCTACAGGAATAATCAATTTCTTTCAAACTCCTCTAGGCACAACTTGGCTATCACCTACCTCCTACCCTCTCTACTTTATGGTGCCCCACTTCTAACTAATCTGTCAGCTTCCAACACCTCAAAACTTGAAGCTTGCTATAATAAGATCTCTAAATTTGCCACTAAATCCAAAACCTTTACTCACCACTGCCTTACCCTACAATCTCTGAACTGGTTAGAACTCCCTAACCACCTTGACGATCTCCAACTAACAACCGCTCACAAACTAATATTTTACCCAGATAAATACCCAGCCTTATCTAACATCCTTCCCCCTTACATCCCAAACCAATCTCTGAGATCTGAACACCAAAACCTAATCTCCATTCACAAACCTAAACATCCCGCTGGCCAACTTCTACTCTCCTTCTCTCTTGGTAGAAAATGGAACTACCTCCCTTCATCACTTAGGACCATACCTAACACAGAATCCTTTAAGACCCAACTTTTCTCACACCTATCCTCCAAATGGAAATATCCTTGCTTTCACCCTATATAAATTCAAGGGATTTTTCACCACTAAGCCCTCTATACTCTGGCACCAATCTACTATTTACTCTCTTTATTTCATTTCTATTTTCCACAAAAATTGTTTTAGCTGACTTTCAGTTGACTGTAAGTATGTAAATACTGTAAATATGTAATTAACTAAGCCAAAATAATAATAAAAAAAAACCTCTTACTATGTATACTCTGCATTTCACAGCTTCTTGACTGCTTTGGACATTGTATTTTTATCACTTGCATTATGTAACCTTGATTGTACTGCCTTTGGAGCTTTTCTCCCTGGGCCTCCACTGAAAATGGGTATTTCGTGGCCCAGTGGACTTCCCCGGTAATCAAACTGAAAATAATTAAATAAATAAATAAATAAGAAGCAGATACAGCTGAGTCTTTACGCATCTATTTAGCCTGTAAACCATTTTTAGGTGAAACATTTAAAGATGAATTATTCACATTATTATGAGAATTCAACAAACTTGCTCATGAAGTAGAGACAGTTATAGGTAAGTTAATATCATCCAAATCATACAAAAGATTGCCAGTCCCTGCTTTAGTGTGCTTCACAATCTTTGGCCATGAAAAAATATTTCCTTTTTTAAAATCATTTATGTCCTTGGTTAATTTATGCTTCTTAACTTGTTCTAGATGCTTTTCATAAATACCCAAATGTTCCAATGCATTACTATAACAATCAGAATAATATTTATAACATAACATACTTAAAATACTATTCTGTAGTGTATACATTCTGTCACAAACCCACATACCTAATAAAATTATTAATGTGCATCACTGTAAATTCTGTTTTAGCTTCATTAATGTTTGAATCTAAGACACATACTGCTCTTACATTGGACAAAATGTTGTTCTCTGAAAAATTTGATGGTTACTAAGGCAGCCAACTGAGTACTGGTGAACAGCGTGGAACCTTAGCCTTTTATCTAAATGAAGCTGTATGCTTAGAAGCCACCAATCTTTGCACAGAAATAACACCAAGACGTGCAGTTATCAAAAAGTTGTCATATATAATAGGTGGGAATAACAATGGCTACAATAAGCATATCATTTTGGAACATGAAAGACCTCACAGGTATAGAGAAAATGGAAAGAATATTTAATTATATAAAGAAGCGCAGCGTGCAAATAGCAATGATACAAGAGCCATGCTTGGAAATAAAGAAGCATGAGAATTTGATAAAGAAAGGATTTCAGTAAGGATATTCAGCAGAGCATTATGAAGAAAGAAAAAAGGAAGTAATTATACTAATTGTTAGAGCAGCTCCAATAGTGACAGAAGAGGGAGAAAGATAGTAACGGCAAATTTGTGGCAGTAAGGTCATACTTGCAAAGGAGGAGGGTAATGCTAGCATGTATTTATATTCTACCTAAAACTGTTATTATGGAGCTTAAGAAAGTTTTGTTAGAAATATTCAGCTTTCAGCAGGGAATATTACTTATTGGTGGGGACTGCAACTTGATTTACAACAGTAAGGATGAATCTGGGGCATCTAGAAGGGAAAATATAACAAAAGTGGGTAAATTTCTGAAGAAATTCATGAATATATTTAGTATGGAAGATGATAATTTACATATTACTCCCCAAGGGTACAATAAATGGGCTAAACCAGACAGAAATTATATTTCGCAGGAATATTTGCATTTAATTGCCATCTTAAACACACATCTAATAAATATTTCAGACCATGCACCAATAACAACTGGGATAAAAATGCAGTGTAATGAAGTACAAACGAGACACTGGTGATTCCCCATTTACCTGTTAAAAAGAGAGGAATTTAACAAATGGATAGTGGAAATTATTCAAGAGATATTAGGGAAGATAGAAATTTCTTCAGAATTTCTTCAGAAGTTATAGCTAGTGAGTGGGATAAAACGAAAATTAAAATAGGGTAGAAATAAAAGAAAAAGTGATATGGTTAAGAAGTAAATTATTTAGAGGGGCTGACAAAAGTTAAAGTATTGCAGAATAAGAACAAGAAGAGGTGCAGATGCAGACTGCTAAAGAGAAAATAAGGGAGTATCTTGATAATATGGATGAGTTTAGAAAAACTGTGTATAAGCAACTGCTTTTGTTAACAATTCCATAGAACAAAAACTTTTTGGTACAACAGCTTAGGCAACAGAAAGTAGAAAGGATTGTTGCTAAACTTATGGAGCCTATAACACGAAGAATAAACCAGAGATGCTGTAAAGGAATGAAAGGCATTTTGGAAATTTTATGAAAATTTGTATAAAGCACAGAAATTTGAAAATCAAGAAAAAACACAAATTCAAATATTTATGGAAGACTTAGCGATGTCAAGATTCCAGTTAGATGAGGCTCAACAATTAACAGTTAAGACAGGAGGAGATGACGTAAAACCAACAACGTATACAATAATCGGCAGGAAAATCTCCAGTAATCAATGGTATCCCTGTAGAAGTTTAGAAGCTAGGAGGGATGAAAGTGGTATAGATCTTTAAAGTTTTATTTGATAGCATTTTAAAAGGAGTGGAAGCACCAACATCCTTGAAGAAAGCTGTGCTGGCTGTAAAACCTAAAGAACACAAGGACCCATCAGATACAGCTTTATTTCAATTTTAATCATGATTATAAAGTGTATATTTCTATAATAGCTAAACAAATGGCAGCAATGTAACTATTTATAGATATGGATGATTGTAGTTTTGTGGAGGGGAGGCAAACATCTGATAACATTAATGGAACAATGATGATCCAGAGGGAAGCAGAATGTAAGAAAATAAGAAGTTATGTACCTACCATAACGTTCCATGTTAGTTGTCTTCTCTCGCCTTCTTTCTTGCTTGATGGGTTTGGAGCTGATCCTCGGCTCCGACTCGGCACTTGCTAAGCTCAAGAGTCACTTTTACCAGCTCGAGGCAGCCCCATATCCCATGATGCAAGGCGGTAAGTACCCAGATCTCGTTTGATGACAAAGGGCAGTAGCACCAAGCATAAAACATTTCCCAAAGGAAGAAAGAAGAAAGAAAGCTTACAAGATGTAAAAAAGACCAGGACTGAATGGTCTTCAGCATAATAACTCCTTAGAGAAACAAGGTCTGTCCAGGCACGGGGGAAGGAGGGAGGGTCGCAAGAAAGAAGGCGAGAGAAGACAACTAACATGGAACGTTATGGTAGGTACATAACTTCTTAATGTTAAGTTGTCAATCTCGCCTTCATTCTTGCTTGATGTGACCGCGTCCCTAGCACCTCTATCCTGGGTGGCTCAATGGAACAGACTCTTGAGGACTGTAGAACCAAAACTGGCTCTATCCCTGGAGGCCAAGTCCAATTTGTAATGGGAAACAAAAGTATGAGGAGTGGCCCAAGTGGCCGCTGCACAAATAGTGTCTAAAGGAAGTCTAGCTTGAAAGGCTGTAGAAGTAGCTAAGCTCCTAGTTGAATGTGCTTTAGGTTTTGAGCACAGCTGTTTTCCCCTGAGCAAATAAATTTCAGAGATGACCGAAGAAAGCCATCTAGACAAGGTCATTTTAGAGACAGGAAGGCCTTTCTTGTTATCCGCATAGGAAACAAAAAGTTGATCAGATTTCCTAAATTTTTTAGTTCTGTCCAAATAATATCTGAGTTGGCGGTGGACATCAAGATAATGTAGTTTTTGTTCGGCTCTGTCTGAATAGTTTGGGAAAAATACAGGGAGATCAATGGATTGATTCAAATTGGTCTTTGAGGCGACCTTAGGCAAAAAGGTCGGATTAGTTCTCAATGATACTCTGTCTTTGTGAAAAACCAAATAGGGGGGTCGAACCGATAGAGCATGAAGTTCAGACACCCTCCTGGCCGATGTGATAGCTACCAGGAATAAAGTTTTCCAAGAAAGAAATTTAAGGGAGCAAGAAACAGCTGGCTCGAAGGGGGGAAGAATCAAGGATGTCAGCACTAAATTTAGATCCCATTGAGGAGGAGGATTCCTGATTGGAGGCTTTAGCAGGAAAATTCCTTTCAAGAAGGCCCTACAAAGCCTATGGGACATAATATTGTGATCTGCAATCCCAACATGAAAGTTCGAGATAGCAGCCAATTGAACTCTGACTGTGGAAGAAGAGGAGCCTGCATGAAAAATCTCTGCTAAGAAGTCCAGGACTGCCTGAACAGGGGCAGTGAAAGGATCAATATTCTTGGCATTAGCCCAATAAGAGAAATGTTTCCATTTGCTTGCATAAATCCTCCTGGTAGAGGATTTTAAAGAAGCTACTATGATGTCTCTAACAGGGTTAGAGATCAAAGGAAGCCTGGCTAAGGAAGGAAGTGGAGCAACCATGCTGTGAGGTTGAGAGAAGGGATAGACCGGTGCAGCTGACCGGATTGGTAAATCAGACGATCTGGCACTGGGTCCAGATGCCACGGCTGCATCAAAAGGTGACGATGGAGGAACGGGAACCAAACTTGTCGAGGCCAGTACGGAGCAATGAGAATCAATTTGGCTCTCAAAACGGTTGCTTTCTGGATAACTTGAGGGATCAGAGGAAATGGAGGAAAGGCATAAAGAAGTCCCTGGGGCCAATCCTGGGTCAGAGCGTCTCTGGGGGGATGGCCTGGAAGAGGGAAGAGAGAGAAGAAGTCTGGGCATTTGCTGTTTTGGGGAGTAGCAAAAAGATCGCAACATGGACGACCCCATTCCAGAAATATCTCTTCCGCTATAGATTGCTTGAGAGACCACTCGTGAGGCATGAGAATAGCTCTGCTCAATCTGTCCGCTACAATGTTGGTTTTCCCAGGGATATGCGTTGCTACCAGAAACCGCTGAGAGGAGATTGCCCATTGCCATAGTCTGAGCGCTTCTCGACACAAGGGGTAGGACTTGGTTCCGCCCTGTTTGTTGATATACCAAACTACAGACATGTTGTCTGTGTGGACTGCAATTGTCCCTACGGGAAGAAAGTCGTTGAGGGCTTGCAACGTTAAAAGCACTGCTCTCATCTCCAGGACATTTATGTGCAGGTGGTACTCGAACGGCTGCCACGTCCCATGAACCATCCTGCCCTGATAATGACCCCCACCCGATCAGGGAGGCATCCGTGGTGACAGTGGCTACCGGGGATGGGGGTACAAAGTGTCTGCCTTGGTGAACCTGGGGAGATGTGATCCACCAAGCAAGGTGATCTTTGCAAGTCTGTGTCACCAGAATCTGGTGACGCATTGGAAGTTGTTGGTACGACCACTGTGTGAACAGCATCCACTGAAGAAGGCGCATGTAGAAGCGAGCCAGGGAAGAAGAGTAATGGCCGCAGCCATGAGGCCTAATACCTTTAGAACCATTCTGGCCTGTACTTTCTTGTTGGCTAGAATGATCCTGACATGACTTTGAATGTCTGAAACTCTTTGATCTGTAAGGGTAGCTGACATCCGAACAGTGTTTAAGTTTGCGCCTATGAAAGTAATAGACTGGCAGGGCGATAAGGATGACTTTTTGAAGTTGATCGAGATGCCCAAAAGAGTACAAAGCTTTATTGTGTAATCCCTGGCTTGAATAAGCTGATGCCTGGTGGTGGCTGAAAGGAGCCAGTCGTCGAGATACGGAAACACCTGGAATCCTTGGCGTCTCAGGTGAGCCGTGACCACTGCCATGCATTTGGTGAACACTCTGGGGGCTGTAGTGAGACCAAAGGGCAGGGCTCTGAACTGGAAATGACTGGGCCCCAGCCGAAAGCGGAGAAATCTCCTGGAGCGTCTGTGAATTTTGATGTGGTAGTACGCATCCTGAAGATCTATTGAGCACATCCAGTTGTCCTTCTGTAAGAAGGGCAGAATTGACTGAAGAGTGACCATTCGGAATCTTGTCTTCCTCACAGACTTGTTGAGTCTGCTGAGATCCAATATTGGTCTCCAGTCTCCCGTCTTTTTGGGGACCAAAAAGAACCTTGAGTAGATTCCGGGCTCTGAATGGTCTGTTGTAACTGGCTGAATGGCTCTTTTTTGCAGTAGTTTTGAGACTTCTAACTCTGCAATTTCCCTTAGACCGGGTGGTACATCTGGAAGGGAATTTATAGAAAGGACTTTGCTCGAAAGGAATTATGTAACCCTTGGATATGATCGACTGTACCCATCTGTCTTGAGTGAGGGAGTGCCAGGCTTCTGGGTACAGTGATAATCTTCCCCCGACTGCCTCCAAGGAGGGACAGCCGGGCAACATCTCAGGGATGCTGAAAGGGCTTGTCAGAGAGAGGCTCTCTGTTTCCCTGGTTTTTTGGACCCCGTCTGCCTCTAGAGCGGCGTCTGTTGTTGTTACCCCCTCTGCCTCTAGGGGTAAACTGACCACGTGAATCCGGCGTGACTCCTTGGGATTTGCGGAACCACATTTTGCCACCTTTCTGTCCTTTGGGGTAAGGTCTAGAAGGGGTGGAAAAACGGACTCCTGACAGAAAGAGTCTTGCCGTCCTGCTCACACCTGGTCAAAGTTTCCTTCACTTGAGGGCCAAACAAAGCTGACCCATCAAAGGGAGAATTTGTGAAGGATGCCTTAAAGGGATCTGCAAAGTCACATAGCCGCATCCAGGCTTGGCGTCTAAGAGCCACACCTGTACCTGCGGCCCTACTCGCTCCATCAGCCGCATATGATATTAGCCGCATGGAGGAGTTTGCAATGGAATTAAGGGTTCCTAGCTGCGAAGCAATTTTTTCCTGAGCCCCTGCAGCTGTAGGATCCTGTACAACATCACCTAGCTCCTTAAGGATATCCCTTTGGAGTCTGGTGAAGTGACATAGGTAATTCAGCGAATGCATAGCAAAGGTCGCTGAGGAAAACATCCACTTACCGTACCTATCCATGGTCCTAGAGTCCTTATTAGGAGGATGGACGGGTACGGAAGGATCTGCAAGTTCCTTCTTGGTGGCAGCAGCCACCACCATGGCATCAGCGGGGACACCCTTAGTGAGGAATTGCTTATCACACGGGGCAGTAATAAATTTTGAAGGCCTCCTAGGGACTGGCTCTACAGAGTCAGGAGCAGCCCACGCCTTTCGGGCAATAACCTGCATAAGGGGGTCGAAAGGCGGAGACACCCAGGAGGTGGAGGGCCGAGATCCAAACGCCTCTAGGTATACTGACTTATCCTCAGAGGGATTATTAGTGGGCCAGTTTCCCCTCTGTCTAAGGAGTTCTAGGATGTCTGAGAAGGAGACATCTTCAGAGGGGGATCTTGGGGATCCCTCTGACTCATCTAAGTCAGTATCTGAAGTGATAGACTCGGGGGAGTCTACATGTTTCCTCTTACAGGTCCTCTTCCTAGGAGGATCACCAGAAACATCAGGAGAATCCTCGGAAGAGGGGGATATTCCCAATGGGGAAACCTGAGGCGGAGGATCTCTGGGTCCTGTAGCAAGAGAAGTGGCAGAGATGTCAACAGGCACTATAGAGGGAGGAGCTAAGGGAACAGACTGCTGGCTGATACCCGTGGCCAGCACACTCTTCATCACCTCGAATGCTCCCCTCCCAGGAAGGTCCGAGAGAACCCGTTCCGAAGAGCTAGGAACTCCAGGGACCACCGAAAGGGAAGTCTCCGAGGCAGATGTCAGAGCAGAGCTCACCAAGGCCGAGGCTCCAAGGGGAAGAGCGGGTTCGGACAAGGGTCCGATGCCACTCACCCCCTCGGAGGAGACCATGGAAGCCCGGCCACCGAATCCCTCTAAGGAAGGTCTCGAAGAGGAGATAAGAGTAGAGGCTGAAGGAACAGAAGGGGGTATCTGTCCCTCAGCCGTAGCAGTAACCATTCCCGAAGACTCCAACTCCAAGCTCTGGGGTAGAGTTGAAGGAGGAACTGCAATGGGGTGTGGACCAATAGCCGTCTGTTGAGATGGGCTATGTAACATTTGGGCCAGTGCCTGTGACTTAAGTAATCTACTGACCACTCTCTCTAAATCATGGTCAGAAAGCCTGGATGACCTTGAAGATCGGCTCCGATGGCTCCGTTCCGAGAGGAGAGGTGAAGCCGGAGCCAAAAGTATCGGCTCCAAGGAAGGAGACCTAGACCTCTTCCTCGAAAAAGCCATCGGAACCGATGAAACTATTGAACCTGTCGGAGCCGACAACTTATCGGAGTCGACAGGTAGCTTCGATGCATCGGCTCCAGCCGGAGCCGATACAGCCACAAAAGTAACGGTGTCGGAGCCGATCGGAGCCGACACCGATGCCTGAGCCACATGGTGGTCGGAACCGATCGGAGCCGACACCGAAGTGGTCAAACCAGAATCGGCACCGATGGCCATCGGTGCCGAAGGTTTAGTTAACCCAGAATCGGCTCCAGCCGGAGCCGATCTCGACTCTGAATGAGTCGGAGCCGAGGCCGCAGGCTTGGACACAGAAGCCTGGGCCTTGGAAGACTTAGAAGTCTTGGATAGAGCCGACTTAGCCGGAGAGCCCTCCGGCTTAAGAAGGCCCCTCAAAATCAGCTTATTTCTTCTTTCCTGCAGGACTCTCTGGCTGAAAGAATGACATATAGCACAGGAGTCCTGCAGGTGAAGAGGCCCCAGACAGTACAGGCAAGAAGTGTGACCATCTGTCAGAGACATTTTCTGACAGCACGAGTCACACTTCTTAAAGCCTGAGACCCTTTCTTTAGACATGGTGTAAAAAAAAAAAACACACAGACACACACACCAGTCAAAGAAATTAAATTAAATATACCAAAAGGTATAACTAGTAAACACACACACACACCCTAACAGGGGGGGGGGGGATGGGTTGGGTGAAAGTCTGACTAAAAAAGTAAGAAGAGACAGAGAATTTTCTGTCAGAAAAGGTTTAAAACTGATATAAAACTAACAATTAAGGGTTTTTTTGTTAAAAAGGGGCTAAATAGCAAAGTAGCAAATCACTTACCAGGAGCTGGTAAAAGGAGGACCTCATCAGCGAAGCGGCAAACGAGATCTGGGTACTTACCGCCATGCATCATGGGATATGGGGCTGCCTCGAGCTGGTAAAAGTGACTCTCGAGCTTAGCAAGTGCCGAGTCGGAGCCGAGGATCGGCTCCGAACCCATCAAGCAAGAATGAAGGAGAGATTGACAACTTAACATCACTGCTGTTGTGGGTGGGTCTTGATGCAGAAAAAGCATATGACAGACTAAGCTGGGATTATCTGAGTAGGGCAATGGAAGCAGTCCCTGATACAATGATATCAATAATTAGGATGATATATTAGGAATTAGAGGCAAAAATGAAAGTGGGAGGGTTCCTCTCAGATAAACTGTGTCTGAACAGATGAACCATGCAGGGGTGTTCTCTTTCACATTTGTTATTGCATTATTTTTACAGCCATTGGCAAAGAAAATAAGGAACTCAGAAATTAAAGGATATAATTGGAATGGTAATCAAGAAAAGTTTACTTAATTTGTATAAGTTATTATTTTGTACATGATAAATCCAGAAAAGGACATCTCATTCTGAGATGGTGTCAAGTCTTTTGGAGATATAAAATTAATGAAGACAAAATGAAGGCTATAGCTATAAATTATGTAATGGGACATGAACTGGTTCAGCAATACCAATATTTTTGGAGACACAAAAAACAGAAGTATTTAGGAGTATGGGTTAAAAAGATTACTTTATGACAGCTAAGGATATGTGGGGAGAGACTAAACAAAAGATAAACACAAACTGAGAAAATGGAAGCTCTAAGACTATGAATAATAAGATACAGGCAGTGAAAATGTTTTTATAGTTTTATATATACATCAGGCATATTTTTATCAACCAGAGGAGCTTTTGTGGACAGTAATTAATAAAGTGTTAAAGGAATTTATTTGTGAGGGAAAGAGTGCAAGGTTCAGATGGAGTAAGATGGCCTTTCCAATAGAACAATGTGATTTAGGGTTATCTGATTTGAATGTATATTGTAGCGCTACACAATTAAGTCTAATATATATAACACAAGCAAAAAGCTATAATTTAAAATTACCTATATAAACATATACTTGCCTACATCTTAAGTGATAATTCAATAAAGGTGTTCAAAAATAAAGTGAAGTAATAACATGTTAACAATTGGAAATGTTGTGACTCACTAGAGTAAGTCCCAAAATGTGCAACTGAATGGGCAAAATAACAGAGTTACAAATATTAAGTCCAAGATGTCACTTCTCGCAATATTCCCTTTTCTTCACATTATGGCAATCTTGGAGTTTGTATATAAAAATTCAGGCGTATTTGCCCTCCACATTAGGCACTGAATGGGTGCTTGCCCTCCCATACAAAAAATAAGTTTTAAGGAGAAGATCCATTTTGAGATAGGCTCTTTTCTGTGTTTTCTGTCTTTTGTTTTTGGCTTTTCAGCCCTTAGCCATAATCAGGGCTTTCTCTATGCCTCCAAAACGAAAAAAGCTAGCAAGTACGACAGGTGCATGAACCACAGTAACTTGAATATAACACACAAAAAAGCCAGCACCAGGGATTGAAGCAGAATGATGCAAAAATAGAAACAAAAATGTTTATTGGAACCAGACTGGTTTCAGCTTATAGCTTTCCTCAGTGGCAATACATGAAATGTGGTTGACAGACTGCATTTAAATATTAAAGCCAGTAAGGCAAATAATGACATCATTTCCTGTTGAATCCAGGAAAAAAGTTTTGCAAATGAAATACATATGTGTATATGTATAAAAGTGTTGTATATATAAGAATGTTAACAACAAAAATTAAATGTATTCAAAAAATATATTCAAAAAAATATATAAAAAATACATAAATTATAAAATGATAACTGGACATTGTATCAAAACTTGTGAAAAGTATTATAACTTGTCATTAAGACCTGGGGAAAAAAGACCCCCCCCCAGTTTCACTATCCATTTATTTTCTTTGTTATTAAGTAAATCATGCCATCCTGTTCTAAAATCTTTATTTCCAAAAACTCTATCAATAATAGTGAAAGTGAATTTAGCTGTTGAATGAGTAAGTGAGTGTTTGTACAGTGCATTGGTCATTCTACCATTCCGAATGTCCCCCAAATGTTCGGACATACAACATCTGAATTGTCTTGAGGTCTGACCAATATAAAATGCTTGACATGTACAAGTTACTAAATAAATAACCCACTAACTTCCACAGTTGGCAAAGCACTTAATATCAAATAATTTACCTGTGTTTTTGCTAGTAAAATTCTTGGTTTTGAAGATGTATTTACAAAATGAGCAATGTCCACATGGATAACACCCCACCAATCTATCTCCAGAAAGAGTGGTCTGATGATAAAGGCTGGATTGAGACACAACCTTTTTATAATAAGAAAAATGTGACCGAAGAGTTTTGCCTTTTCTATATGAGAATTTGCATCTATCCCCCAACCAGTCATCTATTCTTATATTACTTTTGGGTATATTCCAGTTTTTATTGATGATGTCTGTGAATTGAGAAGTGTTCCTCCCAAAAATGGTAACTAGCCGGATAATATCCAGTTTGTCCCGAGAATGTTTTGATTTATATGATAATAAGCTTTCTCTGGATTGATTAGATGCCCATGTAGAGGCATTGTGGACATTATCATGCTGGTACCCTCTCTCTAGAAATCTATCAGTCAAATCTTGTTGACATATGGTTAAATCTTGTTCAGAAGAGCAAATTCTTCTAATTCTGAGAAATTGTGATTTGGGAATATTATTGATTGTATGTCTGGGATGTAAACTAGAGGCATGTAGCAAACTGTTATATTGTGAGTACTTCCTATAAACAGTTGTTCTGAGTGTGTGGTCAGGTTTTCGCTCCAACTGAGCATCTAGAAAATCCATTTCTTGTGCATGATAGTTAACAGTAAATTCAACGCCCCACTTATTACAATTAAGATACTCCACAAATTCTGAAAGATATTCTGAACCCCCTCTCCAGACTAACCAACAGTCATCCAAGTAGCGGCGCCAAATATCAATCTCAGGCAA
This sequence comes from Protopterus annectens, assembly GCF_019279795.1. Lineage (NCBI taxonomy): Eukaryota > Metazoa > Chordata > Ceratodontiformes > Protopteridae > Protopterus > Protopterus annectens. The sequence goes on from NC_056734.1 coordinate 799,096,596, forward strand.
GTATAAATTGTGCATGCCATCATAGATAATCTGTTCCTCTATATACCCCATAAATAAATCCGCATAAATAGGGGCAAAAGAAGCCCCCATAGCTGTACCCTGAATTTGCCAGTAGCATTGGTCTTGGAAATAAAAAACATTCCTGGTAAGTATATGTTCAGCCATACAGACTAAAAGAGTGTTAAAACCAGGAGGATAAATGTTAGTTCTATTCAACCAAAATTCCAATGCCATCAATCCGGCCCAATGGGGAATGCAGGTATATAAAGACTTCACATCCAGAGTACACATAAGCCAATGAGATTCCATTTGGGATTCCGAAACTATTTGAAGAAATTCAGTTGTATCTTTAATTCTGGCCCTGATGTATACCAATAAGGGCTTCAAATACTCAGTTAGATAGGCGGACAAGGGTTCAGTGAGTGAACCAATTCCCGAGACTATAGGTCGACCTGGAGGTTCCAAAAGAGATTTGTGGATTTTGGGTAGAAGATATAAATATTGTTTACGGGGGTCACATACTGTTAGTTGAATTCTAGTTTTGGCACTAATGATCCCCTCCTCTACTGCAGAATCCAGAAAGGCATCTATAGCTTTTTTAAAATTTGGGGTTGGGTCTACAGGCATTTGGAAATAATGCTGATTGCTCGACAACTGTCTTTTACCTTCAGCCCAGTAATAACTGGAATCCATAATGACTATAGCCCCACCCTTATCTGCTGGAAGAATGACAATATCGGTATTGGATTTGAGATCAAATAGTGCCTGTTGTTTATCCATGCTAAGGTTCTCTCTCAAGATGTTTCCTAAACCCAAAAGATGGTGCAAATCTTTAATGATGGCTTGTTGAAATACATTCACATGTTTATCCATCGGTGGATTGAAATTAGATGGTAGGAAGCGAAATTCAGTAGATCTTTGAGTGTTTTCTTGTTGTTCAAAAAACAATTTTAAATTGATTTTACGACAAAACGCCAATGTATCAGCAACAAAATCACTTTCGTCCACAAAAAATCCTGGAATATAGCCAAGTCCTTTATTTAACAAAGTTTCTTGATGAGAGGTAAGTACATAGCTGGAAATGTTATGTATATTAGAAAATCTAGGATTTATTTCACAACACTCTGAAGAAAACCCACTAGGGTGTCTATGCCTGTGCTTACGTCCCCCCTGTGTCTTCCACATCTAAAGGGAATTGAAAATTTTGACCCTTTTTTAAAATGGGGGAGTCATTAGCATGGTTGGCTTCCGTATCTGTAGCAGAGGATTCCTCACCAGAAGTAGTCCCTTGTGAGGAATCCTTCTTTAATATTGACCTAGGTCTTTTTTTACGTGTAAAAGTGGGATTATTGGGAGTCCCGGTACCCCCTGCAAACCTCACACTTCTCTGTGACTCAAAGGGTTAACCCTTTTCGTAATCTTGCACATCCCTTTTGAATTTGTGTAATTTTTTCTCCTTAAGACCATTCTCAAAGGCCAACAATTCCATGGATAATTTACTCAATTTGTCCTTAAAGTTGGGTAAACTTTCATATTCTTTCAACTGATTACAATTTTCCAGCACATCACAAATATTGACTTGTACCATCCTTTCATAAAATGAGGCTAATATATTCACAAATGACATGGAGGCCCTCTGCTGAGCCAATTTCCATTCCTGTAAAAGAGTCTCATCTGCTTTGCTAACCAAAGGCTGATGTTTAACTCTTAAGCCTCTCTGTGTTATGTTACGATTTTGATAGGCTTTAAAGAGCCTCGAATGCCAAATATTGCTGCATAAAGTTCTAATTTGTTTATCCAATTGAATAAACAAGGAACTACAACCGCCAACTGGATCATTAATACTATTTTCTTTGGAACCATTATCTAATCCTATTCCAAAGATTTGGATGTCATCTTTGTCTACGCACAAACCATAAAGTAATTTATTAAGATCCATGGCAATAAGTTGTAGATTGAGTAGTAGGTCAAATGTGATGTGTTATATAAATTAGCAATAAGCTGTATATTGCCCAGAGAATCAATGGTCTATTGAGATGTAAAATAGGAAATAGAAAACCAGTCACAGAGAAGTGTATTGCATGCCAAGGGACCAAATCTCCCAAAGTAATCACAGACCCAGTAAACCTTGTTATACTGCTCAGAAAATGTAAAAATGTGAAAATGGAAGCATAAAGAATCCACAAATAATATGACTACAAATTACTAAACAGTCTCAAAAATACAAAAACATCTTTGTATTATAACTGACCTAATGCAAAAGCTTAGTATAGTAATTAACACCAAACAAAAACTGTTTGTTATATAATAAAGGTAAATTATAACTGAATATGAACCATGCCATAGTCCTGATTAGCAAGGACAAACAATAGCTCCCAACTGTGTGTATATATATATATATATATATATATATATATATATATACATATATATATATAAAAATGAGATACCTCATATATTAATACAACACACAGAAAAGAACCTAATATTACATCTATGATGCTGATCAATATTAATCTAGGATTGGTTAATACAATACTGTATACATGACCAGCTTAAATTGTTGATGAAACAAGAGTGCAAAAAATGAACTAAAAAAATATATACACAGATAAAGTAGAAATATATTACAATGTTAATCTCTAAATATGAGCCAAAAGTTAGTATATGCTGAGAGAAACATGCTAATCAGACATCTGACAATCGCCCCTGTATATTCAAAGTACTACTGTCCCTGTAATAATAGGGTAAATCACAACTTATATGTTATATTGGGTGCAATTGTATATGACCAAATAGTTGTAAACAAAAAGCAAGAAAAACAACATAAAATAATTATGAAAAACAAATGAACAAACACTCAAAGTTCGAATATAAGATATATCATTGTTCCAAAAAAAGAACTAGCAACCATCTATTTATAATAAACCACAATAAGTATAAATGGTGGTAAAATCCCAATAACTACTGATGATTGTTCAATAAAATAAAATGTCAATCCACTGTTCAGAAAAAAATGTTATATCCTGGAAAAGAAAATGTATCAGTTTCCTTTCACTGTAAATATGCACCACAATCTTGGATATGTCCCAGTACCATCGAAAAATGTAATAGATGCCAACTAAAGTACTTTCAAAATGAACAGGTGCTGGTAAATGACAAATATTTGAAAGTTGTTACGAATGACAAAAATCTTCGTAAAAAAAGAAAAAATGGTTGTAATATCCCAAATACTCAGCCACTAGAAACATTATTGGTAGTGAGATGAAATGTTCCTGCACGACATTGCAACATATAATATTTAAATCCAAACGTAATAATAATCCACAGTAAGGACAGAGTCTAAAATGTCCACGTTATAAATAAAGATAATATAGACCAAAACTCTAAATACACTCACTAGAACACATCAAAAAATAAAATCCAAAAAGGCGATGAATCAGCCAATAGTTCATCTAGGGTCTCAACAGGAACGCCAACAAGAATCACCAAATCTCCGATGAGGAATCCTCTCCGACAGATACGCCAAGCCACACCACAAAATGGCTTCTGCTTCCAAACTCCCAAAGCCAACAGCCAGCAACAAACAACGTGATGACTCCAAAACGAAAAAAGCTAGCAAGTACGACAGGTGCAGGAACCACAGTAACTTGAATATAGCACACAAAAAGGCCAGCACCAGGGATTGAAGCAGAATGATGCAAAAATAGAAACAAAAATGTTTATTGGAACCAGACTGGTTTCAGCTTATAGCTTTCCTCAGTGGCAATACATGAAATGTGGTTGACAGACTGCATTTAAATATTAAAGCCAGTAAGGCAAATAATGACATCATTTCCTGTTGAATCCAGAAAAAAGTTTTGCAAATGAAATACATATGTGTATATGTATAAAAGTGTTGTATATATAAGAATGTTAACAACAAAAATTAAATGTATTCAAAAAATATATTCAAAAAAAATATATAAAAAATACATAAATTATAAAATGATAACTGGACATTGTATCAAAACTTGTGAAAAGTATTATAACTTGTCATTAAGACCTGGGAAAATTCTCATATAGAAAAGGCAAACCTCTTCGGTCACATTTTTCTTATTATAAAAAGGTTGTGTCTCAATCCAGCCTTTATCATCAGACCACTCTTTCTGGAGATAGATTGGTGGGGTGTTATCCATGTGGACATTGCTCATTTTGTAAATACATCTTCAAAACCAAGAATTTTACTAGCAAAAACACAGGTAAATTATTTGATATTAAGTGCTTTGCCAACTGTGGAAGTGAGTGGGTTATTTATTTAGTAAATTGTACATGTCAAGCATTTTATATTGGTCAGACCTCAAGACAATTCAGATGTCGTATGTCTGAACATTTGGGGGACATTTGGAATGGTAGAATGACCAATGCACTGTACAAACACTCACTTACTCATTCAACAGCTAAATTTACTTTCACTATTATTGATAGAGTTTTTGGAAATAAAGATTTTAGAACAGGATGGCATGATTTACTTAATAACAAAGATAAGAAATGGATAGTGAAACTGGGGGGTCTTTTTTCCCTAGGTCTTAATGACAAGTTATAATACTTTTCACAAGTTTTGATACAATGTCCAGTTATCATTTTATAATTTATGTATTTTTTATATATTTTTTTGAATATATTTTTTTGAATACATTTAATTTTTGTTAACATTCTTATATATACAACACTTTTAGACATATACACATATGTATTTCATTTGCAAAACTTTTTTCTGGATTCAACCGGAAATGATGGCATTATTTGCCTTATTGGCTTTAATATTTAAATGCAGTCTGTCAACCACATTTCATGTATTGCCACTGAGGAAAGCTATAAGCTGAAACCGGTCTGGTTCCAATAAACATTTTTGTTTCTATTTTTGCATCATTCTGCTTCAATCCCTGGTGCTGGCTTTTTGTGTGTTATATTCAAGTTACTGTGGTTCGTGCACCTGTTGTATTTGCTAGCTTTTTTCATTTTGGAGTCATCAGGTTGTTTGTTGCTGGCTCTTGGCTTTCGGAGTTTGGAAGCAGAAGCCATTTTGTGGTGTGGCTTGGCGTATCTGTCGGAGAGGATTCCTCATCGGAGATTTGGTATTTCTTGTTGGCGTTCCTGTTGAGACCCTAGTTGAACTACTGGCTGATTCATCGCCTTTTTGGATTTTATTTTTTGGTGTGTTCTAGTGAGTGTATTTAGAGTTTTGCTCTATATTATCTTTATTTATAACGTGGACATTTTAGACTCTGTCCTTACTGTGGATTATTATTACGTTTGGATTTAAATATTATATGTTGCAATGTCGTGCAGGAACATTTCATCTCACTACCAATAATGTTTCTAGTGGCTGAGTATTTGGGATATTACTACCATTTTTTTCTTTTTTTACGAAGATTTTTGTCATTCGTGACAACTTTCAAATATTCGTCATTTACCAGCACCTGTTCATTTTGAAAGTACTTTGGTTGGCATCGATTACATTTTTCGATGGTACTGGGACATATCCAAGATTGTGGTGCATATTTACAGTGAAAGGCAACTGATACATTTGCTTTTCCAGGATATAACATTTTTTCTGAACAGTGGATTGACATTTTATTTTATTGAACAATCATCAGCAGTTATTGGGATTTTACCACCTTTTATACCTATTGTGGTTTATTATAAATAGATGGTTGCTAGTTCTTTTTTTGGAACAATGGTATATCTTATATTCGAACTTTGAGTGTTTGTTCATTTGTTTTTCATAATCATTTTATGTTGTTTTTCTTGCTTTTTGTTTACAACTATTTGGTCGTATACAATTGCACCCAATATATCATATAAGTTGTGAGTTACCCTATTATTATAGGGACAGTAGTACTTTGAATATACAGGGGTGATTGTCAGATGTCTGATTAGCATGTTTCTCTCAGCATATACTAACTTTTGGCTCATATTTAGAGATTAACATTGTAATATATTTCTACTTTATCTGTGTATATATTTTTTTAGTTCATTTTTTGCATTCTTGTTTCATCAACGATTTAAGCTGGTCATGTATACAGTATTGTATTAACCAATTCTAGATTAATATTGATCAGCATCATAGATGTAATATTAGGTTCTTTTCTGTGTGTTGTATTAATATATGAGGTATTTCATTTTTATATATATATATATATATATATATATATATATATATATATATATATACACAGTTGGGAGCTATTGTTTGTCCTTGCTAATCAGGACTATGGTCATGGTTCATATTCAGTTATAATTTACCTTTATTATAGACCAAACAATTTTTGTTTGGTGTTACTTACTATACTAAGCTTTTGCATTAGGTCAATTATAATACAAAGATGTTTTTGTATTTTTGAGACTGTTTAGTAGTTTGTAGTCATATTTGTGGATTCTTTATGCTTCCATTTTCATATTTTTACATTTTCTGTGCAGTATAATGAGGTTAACTGGGTCTGTGATTACTTTGGGAGATTTGGTCCCTTGGCATGCAATACACTTCTCTGTGACTGGTTTTCTATTTCCTATTTTACATCTCAACAGACCATCGATTCTCTGGGCAATATACAGCTTATTGCTAATTTATATAACACGTCACATTTGACCTACTACTCAACCTACAACTTATTGCCATGGATCTTAATAAATTACTTCATGGTTTGTGCGTAGACAAAGATGACATCCAAATCTTTGGAATAGGATTGGATAATGGTTCCAAAGAAAATAGTATTAATGATCCAGTTGGCGGTTGTAGTTCCTTGTTTATTCAATTGGATAAACAAATTAGAACTTTACGCAGCAATATTTGGCATTTGAGGCTCTCTAAAGCCTATCAAAATCGTAACATAACACCGAGAGGCTTAAGAGTTAAAAATCAGCCTTTGGTTAGCAAAGCAGATGAGACTCTTTTACAGGAATGGAAATTGGCTCAGCAGAGGGCCTCCATGTCATTTGTGAATATATTAGCCTCATTTTATGAAAGGATGGTACAAGTCAATATTTGTGATGTGCAGGAAACTTGTAATCAGTTGAAAGAATATGAAAGTTTACCCAACTTTAAGGACAAATTGAGTAAATTATCCAGGGAATTGGTGGCTTTTGAGAATGGTCTTAAGGAGAAAAAATTACACAAATTCAATAGGGATGTGCAAGATTACGAAAAGGGTAAACCCTTTGAGACACAGAGAAGTGTGAGGTTTGCAGGGGGTAGCGGGACTCCCAATAATCCCACTTTTACACGTAAAAAAAGACCTAGGTCAATATTAAAGAAGGATTCCTCACAAGGGACTACTTCTGGTGAGGAATCCTCTGCTACAGATACGGAAGCCAACCATGCTAATGACTCCCCCATTTTAAAAAAGGGTCGACATTTTCAATTCCCTTTAGATGTGGAAGACACAGGGGGGGGCGTAAGCACAAGCATAGACACCCTAGAGGGTTTTCTTCAGAGTGTTGTGAAATAAATCCTAGATTTTCTAATATGCATAACATTTCCAGCTATGTACTTACCTCTCATCAAGAAACTTTGTTAAATAAAGGACTTGGCTATATTCCAGGATGTTTTGTGGACGAAAGTGATTTTGTTGCTGATACTTTGGCTTTTTGTCGTAAAATCAATTTAAAATTGTTTTTGAACAACAAGATAACACTCAAAGATCTACTGAATTTCGCTTTCGACCATCTAATTTTAATCCACCGATGGATAAACATGTGAATGTATTCCAACAAACCATCATGAAAGATTTTCACCATCTTTTGGGTTCAGGAAACATCTTGAGAGAGAACCTTAGCATGGATGAACAACAGGAACTATTTGATCTCAAATCCAATACCGATATTGTTATTCTTCCAGCAGATAAGGGTGGGGCTATAGTCATTATGGATTCCAGTTATTACTGGGCTGAAGGTAAAAGACAGTTGTCGAACAATCAGCATTATTTCCAAATGCCTGTAGACCCAACCCCAAATTTAAAAAAGCTATAGATGCCTTTCTGGATTCTGCAGTAGAGGAGGGGATCATTAGTGCCAAAACTAGAATTCAACTAACAGTACGTGACCCCCGTAAACAATATTTATATCTTCTACCCAAAATCCACAAATCTCTTTTGGAACCTCCAGGTCGACCTATAGTCTCGGGAATTGGTTCACTCACTGAACCCTTGTCCGCCTATCTAACTGAGTCTTTGAAGCCCTTATTGATATACATCAGGGCCAGAATTAAAGATACAACTGAATTTCTTCAAATAGTTTCGGAATCCCAAATGGAATCTCATTGGCTTATGTGTACTCTGGATGTGAAGTCTTTATATACCTGCATTCCCCATTGGGCCGGATTGATGGCATTGGAATTTTGGTTGAATAGAACTAACATTTATCCTCCTGGTTTTAACACTCTTTTAGTCTGTATGACTGAACATATACTTACCAGGAATGTTTTTTATTTCCAAGACCAATGCTACTGGCAAATTCAGGGTACAGCTATGGGGGCTTTTTTTGCCCCTATTTATGCAGATTTATTTATAGGGTATATAGAGGAACAGATTATCTATGATGGCATGCACAATTTATACTTGCCTGAGATTGATATTTGGCGGCGCTACTTGGATGACTGTTGGTTAGTCTGGAGAAGGGGTTCAGAATATCTTTCAGAATTTGTGGAGTATCTTAATTGTAATAAGCGGGGCGTTGAATTTACTGTTAACTATCATGCACAAGAAATGGATTTTCTAGATGTTCATTTGGAGCGAAAACCCGACCACACACTCAGAACAACTGTTTATAGGAAGTACTCACAATATAACAGTTTGCTACATGCCTCTAGTTTACATCCCAGACATACAATCAATAATATTCCCAAATCACAATTTCTCAGAATTAGAAGAATTTGCTCTTCTGAACAAGATTTAACCATATGTCAACAAGATTTGACTGATAGATTTCTAGAGAGAGGGTACCAGCATGATAATGTCCACAATGCCTCTACATGGGCATCTAATCAATCCAGCGAAAGCTTATTATCATATAAATCAAAACATTCTCGAGACAAACAGGATATTATCCAGCTAGTTACCACTTTTGGGTGGAACACTTCTCAATTCACAGACATCATCAATAAAAACTGGAATATACTCAAAAGTAATATAAGAATAGATGACTGGTTGGGGGATAGATGCAAATTATCATATAGAAAAGGCAAAACTCTTCGGTCACATTTTTCTTATTATAAAAAGGTTGTGGCTCAATCCAGCCTTTATCATCAGACCACTCTTTCTGGAGATAGATTGGTGGGGTGTTATCCATGTGGACATTGCTCATTTTGTAAATACATCTTCAAAACCAAGAATTTTACTAGCAAAAACACAGGTAAATTATTTGATATTAAGTGCTTTGCCAACTGTGGAAGTGAGTGGGTTATTTATTTAGTAACTTGTACATGTCAAGCATTTTATATTGGTCAGACCTCAAGACAATTCAGATGTCGTATGTCCGAACATTTGGGGGACATTCGGAATGGTAGAATGACCAATGCACTGTACAAACACTCACTTACTCATTCAACAGCTAAATTCACTTTCACAATTATTGATAGAGTTTTTGGAAATAAAGATTTTAGAACAAGATGGCATGATTTACTTAATAACAAAGAAAAGAAATGGATAGTGAAACTGGGGGTCTTTTTTCCCCAGGTCTTAATGACAAGTTATAATACTTTTCACAAGTTTTGATACAATGTCCAGTTATCATTTTATAATTTATGTATTTTTTATATATTTTTTTGAATATATTTTTTTGAATACATTTAATTTTTGTTGTTAACATTCTTATATATACAACACTTTTATACATATACACATATGTATTTCATTTGCAAAACTTTTTTCTGTTTTCAACAGGAAATTATGTCATTATTTGCCTTATTGGCTTTAATATTTAAATGCAGTCTGTCAACCACATTTCTCTATGCCACCAGAGCTGACTATATCAATGAATTTGAGTATTGGTGTGTCTGTGTCTTGTTCTAAGTTTGCTAACTAAATTTGCTTATCTTATGGACTAGCTTAAATGCCAGGCATAGTGCATGCATTTGTGTGTGTATGGGATGGGGGGTGCAAAATAACATTAAATTAATAATAGTATTTAAGAGCTTTTTCAAAAGGAGATTAAAATGGAATATGAGACCTAGTTTTATATAAGGAGATTTTACATATTTGAACATTTTTTCAGGATATATGATAAGGAGAGTATGAAGACGAGTTTAAAATAAGAATAATCTGCAAGGAGGAGCATTGTTTGTTTAATGATCTTTTTTCAGCCACATTGCATGAGCAGGAAACAGTCATTCTTTGGTAGTTTAATGCCAAAGTAGATAAAATGACTGTCATACTGATACTGGTCACTTAACATCGCTAAATATAGAAACTACTTGTGCTGATTCATATTGCAGTAAGTTCAAACTAATGTGGTTACATTTAGAGGAAAGAGCAAAATTAAAAAAATGCTTAGGTTAGTAAAATTAATTCAAAGTCACACTTATTGTAGGAGGAAGTTGATTAAAACAAGCATGCTTTCCAGTTTAATGGAGTAAACTTTTGTGTTAAATATGTCTTGCCAAAGAAAGTACTATTCTCTTCCATATCTCAAACATTTGATATTTTACACTATAAAGTATCATAAAAAACATACCCACACTTAGAATGCCAATGGAAAAAGCATTACCAGAAGTATTAGACATACTGTGGAGGATACCTGCTTGATCAGTGAAGGAAGACAGGAATCATACAGAAATGCATTTGAAGAACAGGTTTATGACTGTTTAAAACAAAAATAAATATGTGCTAAACAGTAATGATCAATCAACTACACCAATGCACAGAGGGGAACATAATTACACATATAGAGTTTAATATAATAGATTCAGACAGTAACTATATAAACTAGTCAGTAGACCTTTTGAGGACCTAGTGTTACTTCTGCTTCAGCTTGCCTCAATTTTAAGACGGGGGAATCAGTCACCTGATTGTTAAAATAGTATTTTTGGAAGAGAAAATTTATTTTCTATAAACACTTCCATATCGGTCTCAATACCAGTTCACTCATGAAGTTAATAAATGAAAAAGTAAAGCAAGTATGTAAACAAATAAAATACTGAAAGAGACTTAAAATTGTGATTTTCATTCTGTCTAATGCTTAAATCATTATCGTCATCAACCCTCTTTTTTTCCGTTTTTATACATGGGGTCACAGGCATCAACTCTCACCACCTCTCTCAATGCAGGGTCACTGTCCTCCCTTCTCTGACTGTCACAGGTATTCTCTCACTCAGTCTATCTATACCTTTGTTTGATGTCCTCATTTCCTCTTGCTTTCTTCTTGTGTCTTCCAAATCCTCTTCACCAAATCTTTTGCTTTCCTGCACATATGCACAAACCACTGCAATCTAGTCTCTTTAACCTTCTCTGTCATAGGAGCAACTTTAGCTTTTGCTATGATGCCATACGCTCATGCTTTTATTTCTCTGGAATGTTTAATTGTTATTACACTACACTGCTAACAGAAAGTTTCTTCATTTGTCATTGTCCCCTGAATCAGCCAACCAGATAACTTTCAGTTTTGTCTTTTTAAAGCAAGAAAAAAATTTATTTCAAGCAATACAGTACACATTACATGAAGTAAATGGACACTTCTTGGTGGCATGAAACTCCTCCCAGTGGCTCTCTAGAAGATGAAATGATACTAATAAGCATGCACATGTGGCTTCAAGTTCTGACTATTTAATTACCTAATTTATTTATATTTGTAACTCAGGTCAATAAAGTGGTACAAAAAAAATGTAGCCCTGATCTGACCAACAGGATAATCGCAGACATACTGACATACTACTGAATTTATATTTAAAGGCAGACAAAAATGAAATCTGTATAATGTTACTGTGATGGCCTTGTACTGGCCCAGTAATCAAGGAGCCTCAGTCCGCACCACTGGCAACAGTGAGGGATGTACACAATGGGAGGATGACAAGTACACAAACAGTAAAGTGAAATTTCCTTGAAGAGCACACAGAGACCACAATCAGTCTGGAGCTGGTTTCTCCCTCTTTCTCCAAATCCCCAATAAGACTCTCCACTGGCACAGCTATAGGGTTTAGATCTCAGATGAGGGGTCAAGCCAAGACCTCCAGCACCTTCTCTGTCCAACCAGTACTTCATGTCCCTGTCCAAGTAGCTGACACCCGCACACACAGTTCGAGATTTGATTTATATACAAATACACACACATACCTGTGGAAGGCTGCCACAGGTTTACTAGCTATGTTCCCTTTTGCCTAGACTATAAGGTAGTTATCACTGCCACCAACCCCTACTTATCAGCTACTATAAGGCTCTTACAAAAGGTGTCCAATCCTACTCTGTAATGTTACTAATAATCCAAATGGTAGTGTTGAACAAGACTTGCAAGGCTATTTAGGAGTGGACAGTACAGTGTCACCAAATACATATGGAAGTACTCTTAAGAGCTTAAATATGTCTCACAAATATCAGCCACAAAGATAGGTTTAAATATATTAAATAATAAATAATAAAAGAACAAAACAATATTCGATAAACAAACAAAGTTACTTCATAGTTCAGAATCACAGGAATATTTTAAAACAACATTGCAGGGCAGTCTCAAATAAATACAGAAAACATCTAAACTAATCTTTACTATATTCCTATCTATATCTAAAAGAAATTACTGTACCATGGTTACTTACTATTAGCAAGGCAAGTGTTGATGAGTGGATGTTTCCACGTCAAAGACAAAATACAAAATGCATAGTGTCACTCTGAGAAAGTTCTTAAATTAATATCACATTTTTCTGCTGGGTTAGCTTGGGTGACATCAATCTTTGTTACCTGACTTCAGTCCCCAGGCTAAGCAGAAACTTAACAGAACTTTAACATCTATGTGTGAGAAATATATATCTCTCAGATGTTTGCTCAGAACTGTGTAGCTGCTAGGAAGTCATAAAGCAATAAAACACTTTACATTTTAAACCTAGTAACTACTTTTCTTTCCAGACAATAGAAAAACTTCTAGCTGTAGACATCCTTTCTACTTGCTGCATTGAAGCTAACTTTTATAGCACATCATAAAACACTTAATTTCAAATTATTTTCTTGAAGTTTTATAAGTTAATCTTCTATGTTCCAGCACAGAATGCTTTGGTTACATTCTTGAAGCTCATTACATAACATACAGTTCTGTATAAATCATATCAATATTCACAAATGACATAGAAATATTTACAAAATTCCAGATAGCTGGGCTGGCAGTGTCACAGTTACATCCAGTCTTATAAATTAAAAGGCCAGCAGAAGGTTTATAATAATTTTAGAGGCTTTTAAGAGTTTATATAGATTTCTTATAAAAAAAAGCAATTTATGTACAGAAATATTATGTCATTGGACATCTGTGGGTTTAGAATAACTGAAATGACCAAGAAGTAAGTTTTAGAACAGTTTGCCAGTTGGAAAAGAGTACATTATATAATTAGCTGAATAATATAATGTAAAATAAAACAATAAACTGGTGGATGAGGCTGAAACCAAGATGAACTGCAACAGCTTAGCGTAAAAAAACTTTTTATTAATGCTTTCATCCACAGACTTCCTCAGAAACATAACAACCATAAAAACACAATTAGTTTATATAATAAAACCATTAACACATAAAACAAACAAGTAAACAATGAAATCATCAATTTTCTATTAAACATTTAATATTAATGGAATTGTTTAAAACTAGAGAACTGTCTGCACCCAGTCTCAGTTGCCATAGAGTTTCCCTTCTTTCTACTTTGTTCTTATTGTTGCCATCATCTTGAAACTTGTTCTAAAATAGAAAACAAAAACTTTTTGAATGTCTCACAAAAACTTGTGTGTCTGAAATGTGCATTGTTGATATCCTTAGTTTTGATAGTACTAGGATAAGAGAGCATTATTATGCTAAGACATCTAGTGGTCATCCCTATATAGTATGCAGGACACCCAGAACACAAAGCTATATATACTACATTACTAGTGTTGCAACAATATCTACCAGGTATTCTAATAATATTCAACACATTATCCAAACAGAATTAAGGCCCCTCGTGTATGTACCTACAACTATTACAATTAAAACACTTGTAAGTGCCATTAGGTTTATTAGATTTAACACCAACACTAATCGCTTGACCCCTCTCTAGCATACTTTTTATATTTAAACCTTTTTTGTGTACAAACTGAGGATTGGAACCTAATGTCAACTTCAGTTCATTGTTCCCACCTATAATTTTCCAATTATTATGCACAGTGGAAATTATCCCACTGCTGTCTACTGTCATTTCGACTGCTAACCTTGGGACAACTGAACTGTTGGTCTGTAGAGAAAAATTCTTATTGTTGTCAGAATTGTGATTTGTATTATTATTACTGTTGTTACTTATCAAACCTCGAGATAAAATAGATGGAAAATCTTTCTCTCTTCTACTTTTTCTTTCTAAACTAATCTTATTTAACACTTCTAAAGGATACCCCCTTTCTACAAACAAAGAAGTAATGAATATCATTTCTTCATGAAAATCCACTTCCTCACTGACCATTCAAGAGGCCCTAATCATCTGTCCCATAGGGATGTTATGCTTCATACATAAAGGGTGATTACTATTGTAATGTACAGAATTGTTTACATAGGTGTTCTTTCTGTGTATTTTGCTGACAAACTGTTTTTTATACAAATGCCAGCTGAGTTCAACATCTAAAAAACACACTTTCTGCCCAACATCCCCCGCCACAAACTTTAAAAAAGAACTACTAGAGTTCATCTGTTCAAGAAAGGAACAGAAACAACTTACTGGTCCCCGAATGAGAAAAAACAAATCATCCATAAACCTAGGATAGTATAATATATTGGGAAAGAAGCTTAGATTAACTAAACATTCCATCTCTCACCATCCCATAATGAGGCCTGCAAAGGCAGGTGCTACTGTAGCCCCCATCGCCACACCTTTTAACTGCTTGTAATACTTATTGTTAAACAGAAAAAAAATGTTTTCTAACAATATTTCCAAGTATTATACATTTTAATAATATAATGTGTTGAAAGTTTGCATCCTTGTTAAATAAGGATAGCATATATATGTTTGGGTGGAAGCTTGGATCTGTTGGTTAACCTGGATCATGAAATCAAGTGCATTTATTTACTTATAATAAACAGCTGTGGTATTCTAAATTCTGCACAGCTAACCATGTTTCTGTTAATAGGAGACATAGTATTCCATCCAGAAGAGCGGTTTTGAAAATAATTTTTTCAACCTATGGAAAGTCTAGAGGGCAGTCTGACTTTCTACCACTCTGACAATCTAGGGAGTAAGATGAGGTTTTAGCTCACAGTTAGCTGGTAGTGTGCAGTTAGTTCATATTAATAATTTAATAGAGGGAGCCAGGTATCCTCAGATAAAATCAGGTAATGATGTTTCCTATAACTGGCAAGATAAGCAAATCAAAATATCAATTTTAACTTTAGGAATAAGAAATTAATACATACAGTCTTCCTTGCTTTATTTGATAAAAGATGAGATACTTTATAAGAAATTACTTTATATGGTGATCAAAAAATAAATGCTGGATGAGACATATATAAGGATTTTTTTTTTTTTTTTTTTTTTTTGCAATTAATGGGAGAAAATTGCCTTGTGGGTCATTAAATGATATACTATGGTTAGTGGACTGTTGTTATGATATTCCAAAAGAAATTACAATCAACATTGCATTAGCTTTTTTTTTTTTTTTTTTTTGCGAAGTTTACTTCTGAATGTATTTATACATTTGTTGTCCAGTTATGAGCACTGGTCTAATTACTCCTTTCAGCTAAAGCCTAAAGTAACAGGCAAACCTTAAAACTTAGAGCTGTTTAATGAATTAGCACAAAATAAACTACTAAATCAGTGGGACAGTTGCCTTATACAGATGCATAGATAATATTTGCAAATAAAAAACTTGCAGGTAGACAGCAAAATGCACATGGATCAATTGGCATTTCAAGGAGTAATCATTAGGTTTCCAAGAATGCTTGGTCATGAACAGTACTGCTGCCAGTCAAGGTTTGCTGAAAATGTTGCTTTGTTTTATAATGCACTTTCAGAGAAAATCAGAAAGATGGTGGTTTGAGATTATGTCATATTAACAAAGAATGAGTTTCAGATGGCTCATAAAACTTTAGGCTTGCAGTTTAAGGTGAAGGATGGTCTTTGCAAGTTGACAGCAATGCTGTCAGTATTAAATAATGGGATGCCAATTATTAATAGTGCAGAGATGAGAGAGGGGAGGGCAGAAGCTTAGAAATGGTAACTCATACAAAATGGTGGCAAATGGGGGGGGGGGCTGAGACTGACATGAAGTGCATTGGGGGGACAGGAGTAAGTTGCATTATGTATTCTGATATATGCAAGATTAATTACCTGTAAATTTTAAGTGCTTGTGTATTAGCCTAATTTTTGAGTTATCAATGGGATAAGATACAGACAGCATTCTAGTTTAGGAATGAAATTTAGGTTTAAGTAATGCAGCGTCTTGTGTAAAGGGACAGCGATTGTGTAATACTGTAAGAGAGGTTTGGTTACAGTGGTTACAAATTCACTGTGTGAACTAAACTTGAATGTAAGGTTGTGGTTCTAAAGTATAATGAGACACTATAGGTGTTTACGTGTTGTATAACATTATTTAGGGGGGTTGGTGACAGATAATAGAGGGAAATTAGTTAGTCTACAGATAACACATTTGCTATTTTTAATGAGTTACCTGTAAGATAATGATCAGAGAACCAGTGTAAAACATTGTTATGTCATTCTGGTCATCCTGTAGTGACTTATGAAGTATGATCATGTCATCAGAAGACTTGAGTAGGAGGTGATTGTGACTCTCAGAGGATCATAGTTACAGTTTGAAGATTCTAAGGCAGTGAAATGACATACAGAAGATAAACTGTCAAAGGACAGCAATTTAGGTCAATCATGATGTGAAGTAGATTATAGAAGACAATGAGTAGTCGAGACAGTTTGTTAGCCAAGTTAAACAGTCTTAATCATATCTGAACACAAGAAATTATTTTAAAAGAATGCCATGATGTAGACAATCAAATGTCTTTTTCAGAGGCACAGAGAAAGGACCAGTTACATGTTCTTTGTCAAAAGTTGTAGAGTAAGCCCGGGTGACCTGCAGAATAACTGCTAAAGTTTTTTAAATTTGATCAAAAACATGCTGTTTAATTTCTGTATACAGGATATGATCAGAACTGGCGCTGACTCATCTAGAACTTGGCACCAGTTCCTGCCCCCTCTATTCTTCAGTTGAATTGCCAAATCTGGACCTGGATAATGAATTCAGTGCAATACCCCACTTGGGTATAGTTTACAAACTCAGCGAATTGAGCATAACACCCTACACAACTCGTTGGATTGCCAGCTGGCTCACAGACAGGACCCAGGAAGTCATGACTGGTGAGGCCACTTCCACTAAGAGACTGGTCAGGTTAACACAGGACTAAGTTTTGGGTCTATTCCTATTTGGCATCTACTACTCAGAAGTAATGTCTAATGTCTAGGGATATTGGCTGACCAGGTTTGCAGATGACTTCAAGTTGGGAACTGTCATAGATTTCCCCCATGACACAGACATCTTACAGGAGGGCCTAACACACACACATGACTGGTGCCAAAGTCAAGGATTAAAACTCAGTTCTAGGAAATGCATTATAGTGCTAATTACTCCATCCATAAGACACACCTAAGAGTTGACTCAGTAGTCGGGGATATGATAACATATGTAGACAGTAACCTGGCTGTTGACCAACATGTGGCCAAGTTAGAAAGAAAATCATTCTTTGTCACCAAAGTTATAAGTAAGATATGTCATCCAGGTTTAAGGAAGTTATATCACTTCTTATTTGGCCCTTATCAGTCTCCATCATTGAGTATAATGCCACCATCAGCATATACCTGCCCAGACATACATAACCAGTTGGAATGCCCACAAGAGACTCCAAGTTACAAACAAGTTATGTATCACTTTCAAGCCCTGCCTCTGTACTTGGACTCCTACATGTTACTGAGATGTGATTTATGCCTGGCATAGAAGGCATCCTCGTATTCAGCTCTGACCGACCTTTCACACATCTGCAAAATGAACAACATCAGAACCACTAGATTCAAGGATGTAAATTTTGTTTATAATATAAATAAGACATGTTGGTGAGACAGATATGTGTCTCAGAGGATACCCATGCTCTGAAACAGGTTCTACATTGATGCGAAACAGAATCCATCCCTAGCCTTATTTAAGGGTAACTTTGACCAATGGATAGGAAATCAGAAATTCACCCTGGGTCTAATCCCCATGTCTCTGACAGAAGGAGGCAAACAGTAACTATGCCCAAACTAACACCCTCCCCCCATATAACCTTTAGAAAATTCATAACTAACATACCCACTCCTAATAAACACCTGCAATACATCGGGACATGACTGGATAGGGTCCATAGGTTCATAGGTAGGTACTAGGCTATCGGCTGAAAGGCCTAAATAAGCCTAGCCAGCAAGGTACCATAGCTTACTCCACCCAAGAAAGTTATTTTCCTGTGCCACTGTTCAGCAGAGACACAGAAATGATTCCCGGGGTGTATTTCCTATTTCCCATCCACTCATCAAGATTTTTCTTGAAGAGTGCTAATGAAGAACTTTGCTTGACATAGATGGGTAGCCTGTTCTAGAGTATGGGAAGTCTCTGGGACAGGAATCTATCCCTCCAGCATGTCCTGTTTATTGTGGTGACAAGGTTTAGGTCCCTAGAGCGCGTAGCTTGGAGGGAGTGGGATTTCTTTAGGTGTAGCATGTCCAACAGCTCTGGGTTTGACATAGCTTTATATGTCAGGCAGAGATCACCTCGGAGTAGGCGATATGCTATGGAGTAAAGCTGGAGTTTTTTGAGGCGATCAGTGTAGGACATTTGTTTGAGGCCAGTAATCCTCTTTGTGAGGTACTTCTGTGGCCTTTCCAGCTGCTGCAGATGTCTTGTGAGGTACATTCCAAAAGGGGTATTGTACTCTATAATGGGTCTAATGAGTGATGAGTAGAGGGGAACAATGACCTCCTTTTTCCTGGATGAGAACCCTTTTATGATGAGGTGTGCCACGTAGAAGGACTTCCTGACTACTGTGGTGATGTGACTATCAAACGAGAGACTACTGTCCACCTGGGTCCCAAGGTGTCTTATCAGGCATTCGGTGTTAAGTAGATTGCTGCCTATGTGGTAGTTCATAGGTACAGAGTTTTTACCAAAGGGGATGACACTGCACTTTTTGGCACTGAGCTTGAGGCCATGGCTCTGACACCAGGCATCTGTCTCAGTGAGGCACTTCTGTAGGATGTCCACATCATTTGTGGCCTTGACTATGGCCCCTAGTTTGCAGTCATCTGTGAACTTCGTCAGCCAGAGGCCTTCTGTGCTAGCCTGTACTTCAGAGAAGTAGATACCAAACAGGAGAGGTCCCAGGACGGAACCCTGTGGCACTCCACTTGTCACTGCCTTGAGGTCAGATTTGGAGTCTGTAACTTTTACAGTGTGGGTTCTGTCAGTGAGCCAGTTGGGAACCCATCTTGTGACGTAGGGATTTATACCTAGTTTAATGAGTTTAGCTATAATTCCAGAATGGGGGATGGTGTCAAAAGCCTTGGCGAGGTCAAGATAGCCTGTGTGAACCACCTTACCCTCATCCATGGCTTTGGTGACTGCCTCAAAGAAGTCGATCAGGTGTAGGAGGCATGATCTGCCTTTCACAAACCTGAACTGGGTGGGATCCAGAGTATGGAGGTTACCAATGTCTTTGTTTATGAGTTCCATGATGATACGTTCCATGGCCTTGCAGACCAGGCTCATCAGGCTAATAGGTCGATAGTTCCTGGGATCAGTGGTGGCATCCCCCTTTGTGGATTTGGGGTTGCATTGGTTGTAAGGCCATGGTGGTCATTAGCCTTCTGTCAACCTACGATCCTATGAATAAAGATCCACTTCTCTAGATTGACAGATTAATTCACAACCTCTGCCCTCAACTCTGCTGTTGAAGGGGAAAAAAAGGGTCCCCTCACATAAATCCATTGTCTCAGACCTTCAACTGAAGAACACAAAAAAGGACTTCTTTTACTTTTAAATTACACCATTCATGCAACACTGAAGCACTGAAGTGCATTTTTGTATGTGCATTTAGAATTACCAGTAACCACAAAAATGTTCAAGCTGCAGTTTGGTTAAAAAGTACCAAATAATCAAAAAGGAATGCATTCCACTATGCAACACTCAAGCTGAAATTCTATGTGACAGTTTATTAAACACTTTCATTCACTTTATTATTTTATTTATTATTTAACATTTGTTTACAAGTAAAGTCTGACTTGCAGTGGAGGCCCAAGGAGAAATGCTCCTGACACATGTCTTTATAACATGAGAGCAAACCAGACCACCCAGAGGAAACTCACACGAATGTAGGGAGGATATACAGACTCTGCACAGGAGAGACCCCAGCTGAAAATTGAACAAGGAAACCTCTTGCTGTGAGGCGACAATGCAAACCGCTGCACCACTGCACCATCCAGCTTTGTCAGAATGATAAATAAAATATACAAATACTGGTATAAATATCATACAAAATCATGTGACTCTCACAAATGATGAATTATGACCTAAACCAAAATCCCTTAAAGAAACACAGATAATAATATATGATTTAAAAATTGTAGCAATCTATTAAAAATGAGTGAATAATATATAGCAACCAATATTTTATATGATGGTGCTTTTGTAATTTAGCAAATTTTTGTTTTAAAACCCATTGGCTATTAATAGATTAATTTAACTCTGGGGATGAAGTGGCATTTGTTCTCAGTTGTCACAATAATTCCTTGTATTATAAGGGTGCCTTGCAGACACTTCATTCTGGGTTAATGATTACTTTGTCCAATACTAAAAATAGAAATTTAGTGAAATGAAGGCAATCTTGTTCATGTTTGTAAAGGCTGCTTCCTTTATCCTGTTTGCATATAAAAATTCATGTTTGTAAATATCAGTGGCGGCTGGTGACTTCAAATCAAAGGGGGGCTGCAGGAGATAGCCGAATGGGTGGGGTCAATGGGAAGGGGTGTGGACAACTAGAAAGGGGGAGGAGCTATGCTCAAAACCACAAAAACTAAACTTTAATTAAATATGCTGCCCTGGGTGCCAAACCCTCATGAGAGTCCAATCAAGACAAATGAAGTGTAAAAGAATAAAAACATTTCAATGCATTGGCTGCTTGCCAGCTTAGTTAATATCAAGAGGGAAACAAAAAGGTTGTGAGGCATGAAAAAATAAATTACTTTTTAAATACATTACTGGAATGCCAGTCAAAATCAAGTATAACAAAAACATGCAGCACTCAACTCAAACCACTTCTCCTTGCACTGCATTATAATTTATATTCAGCTTTATTGAAGTACCAAGTAACATGCTGAAAGTAGCAATCTCTGTGATGCCCCCACTTGTAAAAATGTTTCTTATCCAAAAAGACCTGCTGCCTGGCAGCTATCTACTTGTTTCATGGGGAAAACATGATCAAAGTAAACAATGAAAAGCAAACAAGGTCAAGATACATTGCTTAAAGGATTACTGTACAGGTTATGGACCACACATGAATGGCATTCTGTTTATTTACGGGTAAAGCCCTCAGAGATCACTGGAAGTCTCCAACAAGTGTAATGAGCTTCTTAAAATAATGTAATCCTGTCCTTTATTACAAATACTGTCATATGCATTTCAATATCCAACACTTATACATTATCTAGTTAAGTATTCTCTGCATGGCAACAACAGAAAGGCTTCGATGTTGGAAATTCTTTAACAGTATGCTTATTAAAGCTTACTTGCATGTTATGATCTCAGACAAGCGTACCTGATAGTCATTAAAGCATTGCTACTTAAAACACAGAGCAACAGGCACTTTGAGTAATAAGCATAAATCAACAGTACAAAAATATGACAGAAACCAGACCAGTCTGCAAAATCAAGAACAGATGAAAAGCCACTGTAGTACTTGTGTCTACCTTGGATGGGGGGATACCCTGCACATTTACACTGCATGGGGGGATAACCTGCACATTTACACTGCACAACTGCTCCTTGCCTTGCTTGGACACATCCAGAGTCACTACATGGGGGAGGGGAGTGGGGTGCAACAAGTATGTCACAATTTGAAATGTCTCTGGCTGACTGATGTCCCTGACACATTTGTCATACCTCACCCTCAGAGCAAAGCCATACATAGAAGTGGGACAAAGGCCCAAAAATAAGGACAATTTTTAAATATTGCTCTTATAAACTTAGAAAGATAATAGAATAGTAGGTCTTGCATTAGTATGAATTTTCTGAAGGATATAAAATCTGAAACTCAAATGTCTGTCATTTTCTAACTTCAGTCTTTAATGATTTACCACTAATTTGCCAAAAAAACAATTTTATGAAAAATGGACCAAAAATGTGATGCAAAAATATAAAATAGCCACACAATACAGCTGGGAACCTGTCAAAGAAGGGACATTTTTTAATAATAGTACTGCCAACTTCGAGCAGCTGACAAAATAAAAGAATCTACATGCATTTCTGAAATAAAAGTAATCTATAACTCTGATTATTACAGTTATTTCTAAATTTTAAACCCTCCATGTTTTCTTCCAAAATTGCTATTTTGCGGAGGGATTATTAGGGGTAGAACAACATTTTGAGCCAAATTCGGGGACAGTTGAGAGGTTTGGCTATGCCTAATTCTATAAAGCAATTTATTTGCATGTACCTCTCAACCTGTTAATGCAATAAATCTGGACAAGGCCAAATATATTGGGGGAACATAAACAGTATTAAAATTACTCGTATATAAACTGAGACAGTTGATAGAACAGGTCTTACTTCAGCATGCATTTTTCTGAAGGTTATGAAGTCTGAAACTCAGTGTCTGTCATTATTTAGTGACTTAATTCCTAAATGATTTTCCAGAAAACCACAAATATTATGAGGGACAAAGCAAAAATAAGAAGCAAAAATCTATTCATTCTGTGAAAATCTGGACAGTTGGGAGATATAGTTCAGCTGTGGCTGTCTTTGAGTTTGCCGCCCTTCCCCCTCACAAAATCATGGTCGAATGGAGCCCTCCCCCCTGCAGCCATTCCAATGATCCATTACTTGGCTATTTCACTCCATTTACCATAAATACTAATGTGCATACTGCTTTACTTCTATGATGATCTGGATTTCGTTTGAAAGTTTTATTTTGCATTTTACAGCACAAACACTAAGACATCTGCTAAACAAAGCAACGCAGTCTCACAACGAAAACAGGCTTAGCATTAAAAACTTCTCTGCCCTTGAAATGCACATTCAATGAAACAGCATTGAAACCCACATTCAAAGGAAATACATTTTGCCAGCGGCAGATAAAGATTAACTTTGGGCTGTTTGCAAATCATAGGCCCCTTGCACATGAAACATACATGTGCTCTTTGATACACCTTCCTGATTCTACTAAATTATATTCCTTGTACAATACAGTACAGTTGTTAGACGGCATTTAAATTTATTGTTTTGAACATTTTCCCAGTAAACAATGAAACAAAATGCATGCACCAATGACAAAACTACCCAATTCAGAACATTTTAATCATAAAAGTCTACTCAACCTTCTACAGTCCACCAGTATCAGTAAATATGCACAATTTCTGAAGTAGTAAAAGTCATCTAAATAATTCCACATTGAAGAAATCTGTAACAATGAAGAGGTTGCTGCTAGCAACCAACTATATATGTCACTGTTTATTCATCTACAAATAAAGTGCCTGTTCCCCTTAAGGAATAAATTGCCTATGTTGCATGCATTAAAAAAAAATAAGCTAGTAATATCGCAATAGGGACTGTATGGCAAACCGATAACAGGTTCATAGTTACTACTCTAGGTATCTTTGCCAAAAAGGACTGCAGTATCCACTCACTTTACAACACAGTACAGTATCAGCAATGCATCTATCTACTGTGGGAGTAGAACCCACAGCCTTCTGCATCAAAAGCAAGTACACTACCTGTTGTGCTATTAATGCAAGGAGACTCAGAATGAGCAGCACTAAAGTTTTGTTCCCCTGCAGCTCTCAGCTCCTTGTAAAATCTACTCGACACGCAGTTGTATCTCTGAACTTTGCAAAACAAGAAATCTGGAAAAAGCCAAAATTTATTGGGGGGGGGAGACAATCAGGGACACATTTTAAACATTGCTTGTATAATGTTGGAAAGTTGCTAGAATAAAATGCTGTGTTACCACCATACATTTCACTGCCACGTCTTTAACCCAGGGGACCCTGTGCAAAACAGTCAGAGAAACATACCACTATGCCAAATCAGCTGTTTTGTAAAAGAGAGGAAGACAAACTTAAATGGCTACCATTTAGTGAATTCAGCTATCAGCACAGCTGTCAACCTCTTGGCACAAAACACCTGAACAAAGCCAATAATGGGGGGAATACAGCCCCCACACATATTCAGTAAATTCAGTTCTCACTATAGCTCTCAACCTCTTAGCAAAAAACATGTGGACAAAGCCAGTAATGGGGGGGATTCAGCCCCCAAACATTCAATGAATACAGTTCTCACCATAGATAACTCTCAAGCACAAATACCTGGACAAAGCCAATAATGGGGGAATACAGTCCCCAAAATAGGGACAAATTTCAAATATCAATGTTATAAACTTAGACAACTGCTAGAACAATTTTGTGTTACCATGTACTTTCTGAAGAATATGAAGTCTGAAATTCACATGCCTGTTATTTTTTAAACATTTAACCAGTAAACTAATCTGACTTGGAACAAAAGAATTTTCAGCAGAGCAGAGAGAAATGCCAATCTCATCTTTGCAAGATGAGAACATGCAGACACCACACAGAAGGCACCCCAGCCAAGAATCAAACCAGAGAGCCTGTAGCTGTTAGACAACAGTGCTACCAGTGCACCACTACACTATAGACTTTGCAAGGAAAAATGTAGATACAGAAACCACAGATTTTATGAGGAACAGAACAAATATAAGGCAAAAATCTACAAGTCTTTTTTAGAAATGGTGGTGGATAGGGAATTCAGGTCCTTGCCACCTCCATCCAAGGTACAGGGTTCAAGCCTGAGTATCTCTATCCACCACCATTTGCTCTCTCTAGCCACCAGTAACTGGGGCATTACACACACACACACCAAAACCTGCTACACCTACCTCCTGAATGAGCCTGTGCAATGAAAGTCCCAGGAGAGCAGCTCACCTCTCTCAGTCCTGATTGGATCTGCCTGCAGCCGAAGCAGTTCAGACCTCCTCTTCTGTGTGGCCGTCCCTGCACTGATTCCTGGGTGCATTTGCAGCAATGATTGCTGGGTACCTGTCTATCTCTAGCCGGACTGCTGATAAAGGCAGTCTGGATTCGTGCTTTTTTTTTCTGTTTGTTTTTTTAGTTTTAAAGATTTTTCTTTTTTTTTTCTAAGTGGGAGGGCAGTCCGATACCAAGAGCTGCCCCTGGTAAATATGCTCCTAGGGTTCTTCTCAGTTTTGATAGTGTGACATGCCCTCTAATAGACACAGGTGGTAGGATAAACCAATCCCTACTTACATAGTTATTTCATCGGGGGGGGGGGTATTGCTCAGAAATCCACCTTCATTTTTCACATTAATAAAGCAACATTGGTGCACATAATACACTTCTTTGTCAAGAAACCAGAAGGAGTTTCTTTACTTCCTTCATTACAAGTTCATAAATATTTTACTGTTCCATGACATTTTATTTATTAATTCGGGATAATTTTTCACAAAACTGTTAATGTTGCCAAAATGAGGAAGCAATCTCCACTTAGTCACAATTATGTGTTTTACTGCCTATGGATGTGAAAATTAATGCACCAAAGTCCTCCTCTATAGGTTTAAATCCTTATTTCCTGTCCTCAATAATCTCACTTGCAACTGAACATAACAAAGCCTTTTCTTTCACTAAACATGTCTTTTGTGATCTCAAGCTATGTTAAAAGGTATCATCATTGCACCCCAATCTTGAAAGATGTATCATTTGGTGTCTCACGGCGCTAAACTTTTGTTTGAATGGATGACAGCTATCATAGTATAGATATGAATTTGAAAATGTCTCATTCATATATATATATATATATATATATATATATATATATATATATAGATCTCCTTCAGAAGCTCAAAGTTTCAGAACTTCGAACTTCAAATCACTGAGACCAAAAGATCAAAGTTTTGAAACTTCAAACGTGTTGAAAGGATATCTCTGTACAGTGTGGAATGGGATATTTACCATTTTCCTCACTGTACTGCGATCTTGGAGTTGGTATATGTTTTTAGCAGGGTGTGTACTGCAAAAACGTAAACAAAAAAAAAACATTTTTTGTTTCTATTATTTTTTTATTACATTTTTGAAGTTTCAAAACTTCGATCTTATGGTCTCAGCCATTTGAAGTTCGAAGTTGTGAAACTTTGAGCTTCTGAAGTAAATCCCTATATGTATATGTGCAAACAACCAAACCAAAAACCACCTCCAGAGGAAGCCTTAATAGGCAAAAATAGTAAAATGAAAAAAAGGCTTCCACCACAATGAAAAGTTCACTGAGAAATTCTGTTAAAATGTAGGCTTTAATAAAACGAAGAAATAAAAAGCACAAATTGTGCTATTCAGGTTGCAGGTCAAACAGGATAAGCGCTTTCAGTTAAAAAACCTTCTTCAGATCCTAGTGTGTAGACCTGACTTACTGCTGTTAAGTAAAGATCCTTAATTGCTCAATCACATACAGCAATCAGATGCACGCCTTCCTTAAGCCTCCATTTCATTTCTTAATTAGGCTTCTCTTTCACTGAGCCCATTTCAATCTTTGTGGAAACTGAACTCAAGAAGTTGTTGCCTTTCGCACATACTGTCTTGAGGGACAGTGGTCAGCTGCTGGAGAGACTATATGAAAGAATGGAGCAAGAAAGCTCCATAGACAACCTCATTTTGGTGACATTTGCACAATTTGTGCTTTTTATTTCTTCATTTTATTAAAGCCTACATTTTAACAGAATTTCTCAGTGAACTTTTTGTTGTGGTGGAAGACTTTTTTTCATTTTACTATTTTTGCCTATTAAGGCTTCCTCTGGAGGTGGTTTTTGGTTTGATTGTTTGTGCTTGTTTTTTTACCTTAACACCTCACACAGTCGTTATTTGTTACTGCTTTGGTGTCAACACTGTATTTTGTGATGGAAAATGGTCGGAAAACTAATACTATATTTAATGCAGGTATGCACAATCCTTTATTTGATATCAATATAAAGACTGGTGTGAATCAGGAACTGATTACAGACTGTAATGAAGAATTTGATAACATCTTTAGAGAAGTTGGGAATGCAGCCTATAAGCTCAAGAGGCTGCAATGGCAGCGATTTCACATGGAAGCTTGTCTACATCATAATGTGATACCGAGGGGATTGAGAATTAGGTGTATGCCCAGCTATGGGAGCACCTACCCAAATCTCCTGGCCAAATGGCAGGAGATTAACATAGAGACAAGCTTCCGATACATGCAGCTGCTAATAGACTACTTTAAGCCACATGAAGATGAGGTTTCTGCTCTTATTGAATGTAAGCAAAAGCAAATGGAAATTATGAGATTACCTGATAGCTGCTTGTTTAAGCTAGAAACCCTGCAAGATAAATTGAAACCTATGAGAACAAATTGAAAAATATAAAAATTAACAAACTGAAGAGAGATTATTTTGACTTTACTAATGGTCACCTGTTTCAATGGCTGAGGGATAAGAGAGCACCAGATAGAAAAGAACGCTCTGACAACATGGGAAATGTACCTGTGACATGCAGGACTGTTTCTAGTGTGAATGTACATGCTGAAGTACATAGTAATATGCACACTAATGGGCAACATCCTGAATTAGCCTCTCGCAATACTCCTAACAATAGGACTAATGGTAGTATAGTTAACAATGACTCTGGTATGCTCGAGGTCATTACATCGCTAACGGAAAATGATAATGCAGCGAATGTAGACACTGCGTCAGCAGGAAGCATTCAGCCTTCAAGTGAAATAGTTCCGAGCATGATACCAAAGAAGGGATCTGTCCATGCACCTTTGTTACAGCAACTCCCTTTTTTATTAACACAGAAAAATGTTGGGAGATCCAGGTCAGAAAGCAGAGAGAGGAAAAATAGAAAGGTAACTTAGGAACCTCAATGAGCTTAGATCGATTTCATTGGTAATTAATATATCTGATTATGAGCTGACAGCTACCCAAAAGAGTGTTCTGCAAAGAGGCTTGAGCTTTATACCCTCAATATGTTCTGACCTGAGTGCGTTAGTGACAGACTTAAGGTACTTTGGTAGGAACATTACGTTGAAGTGTCTTTTTGACAATGAAAATACTGGTACAAACTAAACATCATCTGTGTTGAAAAAAACCAAGTTCCTTTGTCCCCAGCAATCATCCCACTGTGGAGATGTTCTTACGGTTATGTGAGAATGAGGTGTTTGAACGGAGGTCAAAAGGAAAAAGTAAACACTATTACAATTTAACACAGGATGAGTCTCAGGCATTAAAAGAATTGCAAACAATGAAAGAAGTTATTTTCAGGCCAGCTGGCAAAGGAGGAGCTTTAATAGTGATGAATTCAACACTGTATGCCCAGAAAATGCAGGATATGTTAAGCCATAGTGATACATACCACAAAATCAAGAAGTATCAAGTAGACAGATTGATTTCCTCAGTAAAGAATGTCCTATATGACAAATTAATGACTAGAGCAATTGATAAAAATCTATATGACTTTCTTGAAATGGTATATCCAACTATACCTGTTATCTAAGATTCATAAGAACAGTGTTGACCCCCCTCTGAGACCGATAGTTTCGGGGAGAGGATGGGTCACTGAGCCCATTTCAATCTATGTGGAAACTGAACTCAAGATGTTGT